>NC_067478.1:91960981-92170981 GCF_947179515.1 Apodemus sylvaticus | reverse complement strand
GCATTCTCTTGGCATGCTTCAGGGCATTTGAAGCAATGAAATATCTCAGAACTGCAAGCTTCTTTATTATATAAAATTCTCTATCCCATGGCTCAATTACACTCTTCCTATCTATGTATCACTGGATGAATACTTGGATAGCTTTAAATGTGCTTCGGAATTGGATGGCTGAAGAAGTGATTCTATTCATATCCTGCACTAAGAAATCACACACAAGTTGTCTTGGACATGCACATTTTCAGTTTTGGGATTTTTTAAAATTGAGCTATAGATTAAGTTAAACAATTTTATTTGTGAGCTCTATGAAACTGTCAGCAACCTCCAAATGCTGATAAGCTCTATAGTAGAAAAAGACTCTCTTCTTTCCTAATTTATGTTACAATGTTATATATTGGTTACAATGGCATGTAACCATTAGGTTGCCATCTGTAACTCCTTCATTATTTCATCAGTCTTGCCAAGTCTGTTTCTGGATTAAGTGCATGGCATGAGCTTCACTGTAGACATCTGTAGAGGTAAATCTTTAAATGCCACTAGAAATTCCAAGAAGGTGCCCAGAGTGGCTTCACAATTGTTCAAGAGCTCAGGATTCATGACTGAAAGACACACAAGCAGCCTTATTTTTAATATCACTAAACTAGATAAATGGCTGGGCCTCTCCTCAACCTCCACGTGGCTAACACACTCCCCTCCAAAATTCCTGAGTTAAAATTTACTAAATATATATATATATATATTTTCAATATTTTTATTTTCTATATTCTTTGTTTACATTCCAAATGATTTCCCCTTTCCCAGATCCCCCATCCCCATATGTCCCATAACCCTTCTCTCCATCCCTTCTCCAGTCACCTCCCTCCTTTTTCTCTGTCCTTATATTCCCCTCCCATGCTAGATCAATCATTTCCAGGATCAGGACTATCTCCATACTTCTTCATGGGAGTCATTTGTTATGCAATTTGTGCCTTGGGTATTCAGAACTTCTGGGCTAATTAATATCCACTTATAAGAGATTGCATTCCATGTGTACTCTTTTGTGATTGGGTTACCTCACTTAGGATGATATTTTCCAGATCAAACCATTTGCCTAAAAATTTTGTGAATTCATTGTTTCTAATTGCTGAGTAGTATTCCATTGTGTAAATATACCACATTTTCTGTATCCATTCCTCCTTTGAGGGACATCTGGGTTCTTTCCAGCTTCTGGCTATTATAAATAAGGCTGCTATGAACATAAAGGAGCATGTGTCTTTATTGCATGCCGGGGAATCCTTTGGGTATATGCCCAGGAGAGGTATAGCAGGGTCCTCTGGAAGTCTCATGTCCAGTTTCTGAGGAACCTCCAGACTGATTTCCACAGTGGTTGTACCATCTTACAGCCCCACCAGCAGTGGAGGAGTGTTCCTCTTTCTCCACATCCTCGCCAACACCTGCTGTCTCCTGAGTTTTTGACCTTAGCCATTCTGACTGGTGTAAGGTGAAATCTCAGGGTTGTTTTGATCTGCATTTCCCTAATGAATAATGATGTTGAGTACTTCTTAAGGTGTCTCTCGGCCATCTGAATTTCTTCAGGTGAAAATTCTTTGTTAAGATCTGTACCCCATTTTTAATAGGGTTATTTGGTTCCCTGCGGTCTAACTTCTTGAGTTCTTTGTATATATTGGATATTAGCCCTCTATCAGATGTGGCGTTGGTGAATATCCTTTCCCAATTTGATGGTTGCCGTATTGTCCTTTTAATAGTGTCCTTTGCCTTACAGAAACTTTGTAATTTTATGAGGTCCCATTTGTCAATTCTTGATCTTAAAGCATAAGCTATTGGTGATCTGTTCAGGAACTTTTCCCCTGTGCCCATGTGCTCAAGAGTCTTCCCCAGTTTCTTTTCTATTAGTTTCAGTGTGTCTGGTTTTAAATGGAGGTCCTTGATCCACTTGGAGTGAAGCTTAGTACATGGAGATAAGAATGGATCAATTCGCATTCTTCTGCATGCTGACCTCCAATTGATCCAGCACCATTTGTTGCAAAGGCTATCTTTTTTCCACTGGATGTTTTTGGCTCCTTTGTCGAAGATCAAGTGACCATAGGTGTGTGGATTCATTTCTGGATCTTCAATTCTATTCCATAGGTCCACTTGTCTGTCACTGTGCCAATACCATGCAGTTTTTAACACTATTGCTCTGTAGTATTGCTTGAAGTCAGGGATACTGATTCCCCCAGAATTTCTTTTGTTGTTGAGAATAGTTTTAGCTATGCTGGATTTCTTGTTATTCCATATGAATTTGAGAATTGCTTTTTCTAACTCTATGAAGAACTGAGTTGGAATTTTGATGGGGATTGCATTGAATCTGTAGATCGCTTTTGGCAAGATGGCTATTTTAACTATATTAATCCTGCCAATCCATGAGCATGGCAGATTTTTCCATTTTCTGAGGTCTTCTTCGATTTCCTTTTTCAGAGACCTGAAGTTCTTGTCATATAGATCTTTCACTTGTCTGGTTAGAGTCACACCAAGATACTTTATATTGTTTGTGGCTATTTTGAAGGGTGTCGTTTCCCTAACTTCTTTCTCAGCCTCCATATCCTTTGAGTATAGGAAGGCAACTGATTTGCTTGAGTTGATTTTATAATCAGCCACTTTGCTGAAGTTGTTTATCAGCTGTAGGAGTTCTCTGGTGGAGGTTTTCGGGTCACTTAAGTAGACTATCATGTCATCTGCAAATAGTGATAATTTGACTTCTTCCTTTCCAATTTTTATCCCCTTGACCTCTTTATGTTTTCTAATTGTTCTAGCTAGAACTTCAAGTCCTATATTGAAAAGATATGGAGAGAGAGGACAGCCTTGTCTAGTCCCTGATTTTAGTGGGATTGCTTCAAGTTTCTCTCCATTTAGTTTGATGTTGGCTACTGGTTTGCTGTATATTGCTTTAATGATGTTTAGGTATAGGCCTTGAATTCCTGTTCTTTCCAATACTTTTAGCATGAAAGGATGCTAGATTTTGTCAAATGCTTTTTCTGCATCTAATGAGATGATCATATGGTTTTTTTCTTTGAGTTTGTTTATGTAGCAGATAACATTGATGGATTTCCTTATATTGAACCATCCCTACATCCCTGGGATGAAGCCTACTTGATCATGGTGGATGATCCTTTTGATGTGTTCTTGGATTCGGTTGGCAAGAATTTTATTAAGTATTTTTGCATCAATATTCATAAGAGAAATTGGCCTGAAGTTCTCTTTCTTTGTTGGATCTTTGTGTGGTTTTGGTATCAGCGTAATTGTGGCTTCATAGAACGAGTTGGGTAGAGTTCCTTCTGTTTCTATTTTGTGGAATAGTTTGAAGAGTATTGGTGTTAGGTCCTCTATGAAGGTCTGATAGAACTCTGCACTGAAGCCATCTGGTCCCGTGCTTTTTTTGGTTGGGAGACTTTCTATGACCCTTTTTATTTCTTCAGGTGTTATGGGACCATTTAGTTGATCTATTTGATCCTGATTTAGTTTTGGTGTCAGATATCTGTCTAGGAAACTGTCCATTTCCTCCAGATTCTCCATTTGTGTTGACTATAGGCTTTTCTAGTAGGATCTAATGAATTTTTGAATTTCCTCAGTTTCTCTTGTTATATCTCCCTTTTCTTTTCTAAGTTTGTTAATCTGGATACTGTCTCTGTGCCCTTTGGTCAGTCTGGCTAAGGGTTTATCTAGTTGATTTTCTCAAAGAACCAGCTCCTGGTTTTGTTGATTCTTTGTATGGTTCTCTTTCTTTCTACTTGATTGATTTTGGCCCTGAGTTTGATGATTTCCTGCCTTCTACTCCTCCTGGGTGAAATAGCTTCTTTTTGTTCCAGGGCTTTCAGGTGTGTCATTAAGCTGGTAGTGTATGCTCTCTCCATTTTCTTTTTGGAGGCACTCAGGGCTATGAGTTTTCCTCTTAGCACTGCTTTCATTATATCCCATAGATTCGGGTATGTTGTGTTTTCATTTTCATTGTGTTCTAAAAAGTCTTTAAGTTCTTTCTTTATTTCTTCCTTGACCAACGTATCATTGAGTAGAACATTGTTCAGGTTCCACGTGTATGTGGGTTTTCTGTTGTTTTTGTTGCTATTGAAGACCACTTTTACTCCATAGTGATCTGATAGGAGGCATGGGATTAGTTCGATCTTCTTATATTTGTTGAGGTCTGTCTTGTGACCAATTATATGGTCGATTTTGGAGAAGGTACCATGAGGTGCTGAGAAAAGCGTATATTCTTTTGCTTTAGGATTGAATGTTCTATTTATATCTGTTAAATCTACTTGGTCCAAAGCTTCAATTAGTTTCATTGTGTCCCTGTTTAGTTTCTGTTTTCCTGATCGGTCCATTGAGGAAAGTGAAGTGTTGAAGTCACCCACAATTATTGTGTTAGGTGCAATGTGTGCTTTGAGCTTTAATAAAATTTCTTTTACGAAAGAGGGTGCCCATGCATTTGGAGCATAGATGTTCAGGATTGAGAGTTCTTCTTGTTGTATTTTTCCTTTGACCAACAAGAAGTGTCCCTCAGAGTCTCTTTTGATGACTTTGGGTTGAAAGTCAATTTTATCTGATATTAAAATGGCTATTCCAGCTTGTTTCCTGAGACCATTTGCTTGTAAAATTGTCTTCCAGGCTTTTACTCTAAGGTAGTGTTTGTCTTTGACCCTGAGGTGTGTTTCCTGTAAGCAGCAAAATGTATGGTCCTGTTTATGTATCCAGTCAGTTAGTCTATGTCTTTTTATTGGGCATTGAGTCCATTTATGTTAAGAGATATTAAGGAATACTGATTGTTACTTCCTTTCATTTTTGATGTTATTTTTTAAATTTGATTGGTTAACTTCTTTTGGGTTTGATGAAAGGTTACTATCTTCCTTTTTCCAGGGTGAAGTTTCCCTCCTTGTATTGGTGGTTTCCTCCTATTATCCTTTGTAGGGCTGGGTTTGTGGATAGATATTGGGTAAACTTGATTTTGTCATGGAATATCTTAATTTCTCCATCTATGGTGATTGAGAGTTTTGCTGGATATAATAGATTTGGCTGGCATTTGTGTTCTCTTGAAGTCTGCATAAGATCTGCCCAGGATCTTCTAGACTTCATAGTCTCAGGTGAAAAGTCTGCTATGATTCTGATAGGTCTTTCTTTATATGTTACTTGGCCTTTTTCTCTTACTGCCTTTAGTATTCTTTCTTTGTTTAGTACATTTGGTGTTTTGATTATTTTGTGACAGGAAGTATTTCTGTTCTGGTCCATTCTGTTTGGAGTTCTGTAGGCTTCTTGTATATTCATGGGCATCTCTCTCTTTAGATTAGGGAAGTTTTCTTCCATAATTTTATTGAAAATATTTGCTGGCCCTTTAAGTTGTAAATCTTCACTCTCAACTATGCCTATAATCCTTAGGTTTGGTTTTCTCATTGTGTCCTGGATTTCCTGGATATTTTGGGTTACAAGCTTTTTGCATTTGTGTTTACTTTAACTGTTGAGTCCATGGTTTTTATGGTATTTTCGGCATCTGAGATTCTTTCTTCTATCTCTTGTATTCTGTTGTTGATATTTGCGTCTATGTCCCCTGATTTCTTCCCAAGGCTTTCTATCTCCAAAGTTGTCTCCCTTTGAGTTTTCTTAGTTGTTTCTACTTCTGATTTTCTTTTTGGCTGCTATCTTATGTTTGGTTCATATTTCATGGGATTTTGGGTGCCATGATTCACACTGGTTGCATGCTTCGACTAACCTTTTGTGAGGGGAACACCATCAATCACTATTTCTGTGACCTCCTCCCTTTACTGCAGCTCTCCTGCACCAGCACTTATGTCAATGAAATAGAGCTGTTCATTGTAGCAGGAAAGGGTATTATTGTTCCTACTGCCATCATTCTTACTTCTTAGGGCTTCATTCTTTGTAACATATTCCAAGTGAGGTCCACTGAGAGCAGATACAAAGCCTTCAGTACCAGCAGTTCTCATATATTTGCTGTTTCTCTGTTTTTTGGATCAAGCACATTTATGTATCTTCAGCCCTCCTCTGCTGGGTCTATGGATGAGGGAAAAATTTCTTCCATCTTTTACACTATTGTGGTTCCTATGATGAATCCTTTAATCTATAGCTTCAGGAACAAAGATGTTAAAGTTGCCCTTAGAAAAACCCTGAGTAGGAAAATGTATTGATCAAAATTCAGTTTAACTTTTTCTGCATTTAAACAACAAAGAAATTCTCAGTGGGTAGCTCTTTTTCAGGGAAGCTTTTTTTTTTTTTGTCCCATTTCATTCTGCTATGTGTACTTAAATTGGAAGTTATGTTGTTTGCATGCCCTTCATCTTCAATATATGCTTTATTAATTATCATTATATATTATCTTATAATATAAAGAATACTTTTCCATCTTTAAAAATAATCCTGGGTTGTCAGCATGTCTTTGGGGAACACCAGTCATGTCTAACACCTGAAAATAATTATGAATCTTACATTATGCCTGTGTTTTTTCCTTCCTACCCTGGGCATGAATATATTATTTTTAAATATTGTCAATTGATACATGCAGTTATTAGTGCTTTTACTGTTGCAGATGTAAAAACTCTAACACAATTCATTGTTTAAGGTCTGAAAAGTTTTTAAAGAAACAATTGAGTTGATGTAGTTAGCAGTTTGGTCTAAATATATTTAGATTTTCTTTGGGGAGCAAATCTCACCAAAATTGTTTGTCCATCTTCCCATACTTGCTTCACTGGATGGACTCTATATTCTGCTTTTCACTTTTTTTGAGGGGATGGGTGGGGAGTTAAGGCAGGGTTTCTCCATGTAGCCCTGACTGTCCTGGAACTCACTCTGTAGGGCAGGATGGCCTCAAACTCAGAAATCCACCTGCCTCTACCTCTGCCTCTGCCTCTGCCTCCCAAGTGTTGGGATTAAAGGCACGCACCATTAATCTGGATTATTGTTTGTTTATTTTTGACCTAATATTTTAAATACAACATGTTTCTCTTCCTTTTCCTTCCTACTGACCCTCTCTAGACCTCTCCATGCTCTCTTTCAAATTCATGTACTCTTTATCAATTGTTATTACATTAAATATATTTATATGTGCATATATATTAATCTGCTCCTTTTAATTGAGTGTTAGAGGATAAATGGCTGTATGTGACTTGTTGCTGCATAGGCAGTGAAGGCAAGTCCCGAAGATGTGGGAAAAGGAGAAAGCTCATTCCCTGTGGTTATATTCCAAGCTGAAAATTGGTACACTTGAAATACTTACAAACATCATTTTACAATGTATTGTTGTTCCATTTTACAATTGGAAAAGCTAACCTTTCCAATCAGATACAGTCTAGATTAATTTGAAGACAGTTCTCCAGTTTACTATGAACCCAAGGCAAAATAAATCTTACTATTGTTTTATTTTATTTTTGTGTATTTTTTAATTGTGAAAAATCTATTAAGTTAAATGATACATGTAGGGTTTTCTCAATATATTAGCAATATATATTCAAAGTTCATTTATACTAAAGAGTAAAACAATATTTAATATTTTAAAACCAGAATAGAATTCTAATATATGGTGACATGATAATTTGTTCTTTCATTCATTAAATAATGCAAATTTGGCTTGAATTTATGCTTCATGCATTAAGATTGATGGTGTTATGAATGTTATTACATTTATGTTCAACTCTTTAGTATATATTTATGTATAACTGCTAGATCATGTGATTATCTCCGTTTCTACCCATTTACAGAACTACCAGATATTTTCATAAACTTGTTGTGAAATTGGCTGCTTAAAAAATGTTTAGACCATTTTTATTTCCCATATCTTTTCGACGAGTAAACAAATTAAACCAATAACTTGTAATGAAGAAACAGTGGGAGTTTTAAAAATCTCATGACTGAAAACAAGCCAAGAACTAGGCAAATCCAGTGCAGAATTCTATCAGAAAGTGAAAGAAAAATTAATACTAATTCTCCTTAAATTATTTTACAAAAAAGAAATTGAAGGAACATTTCTGAATTCTTTTTATGAAGCCACTTTATTTTCCTGATACCAAAATTTTAAAGGCTCGACAAGAAGGAATATTATATACCAATATTTTTCACAAATATAGGTTCAAAATAATATCAGTAAAATATAATAAAATCAAATTCAAGAACACATCAAAAAATTGTCCACTATGATCACATTGACATCATCCCAGAGATTCCGGGGCTGTTTTAACACACATTAATCAATCATAATAATGAACCACAAAAAGCAAACAAAACAACAACTAAAACCACAAAATAAATCGGATCATCTCGTTAAATATAGAAAAGGCCTTTGACAAAATCCTGCGTCTCTTCATGATAAAAGTCCTGGAGAAACTAGGATACAATGCACAAACTTCAACATAATAAAGGAAATTTATATAGAAATTCCACAAGTCCATAGTTAACATCACTCTAAATGAAGAAAAATACAAAGCATATCCACTAAAATCAAGAGAAGGTTAGCCACTTCTTCCATTCCCATTCAATATAGTATTTAAAATCATAGCAATAAGACAGTTGAAGATTATGGTCATACAAGTAGGAAAATGAAGCCAAAATACCTTTATTTGAATATAATATTTTATAGATAGGAGACCCCAAAGACCCCACAAAGATATTTCCATATCTGATAAACATTTTCAGAATACAAAATTAGCACACATACACACACACACACACACACACCAAGTAAACTGAATATATACAAATGACAAACTGATAAAGAAAGAAATCTGGAAACACAATATCTTTCACTATAACTCCACAATATATCTTGGGATAACTCTAAGCAAATGACAGACATAAAAGACATAATACTGCTGCAATCCAAACTCAGCTGCAGGATAACCAGGATTCCTTTCGTCCAGGAAGGCACAGATTCAGAAATGACACACAGACACCAGATGCAGAGGTGGTTTTTGGATCTGAGTGTATTTGTCTGTTTTGAGATAAGAGCCTTTAAGCATGAGGGATTGACATTTACATATCAAAAGATGTATACATTAAAACAGACTAAAGGAACAATTAGCATAACCATTTGGCACAAGGAAGTATAAAATCAACCAGGAAAAATGTTTTCTCCTGAAACAAATTTAGAAGCTCGAACACAGACACAGACAACATCAATCTTCTTGATATAAACTTTTAAAGAGATTTTTAAGGACGTTTTGTCAAACTCCAAGTCTAAATGAGTCTCCTTGAGTAATAAGTATGAACTGCATCCTGAATCACACCTGGTTAAGTTAAGAATGTTGTTTTGGCCAAAGATCCCCTAGGTGGGGTCTACAAGAGAAAAGCAGTTTCTCACAAGCTTCCATTAAGGCAGCACTGAGCTTTGCAAGAACTCAAATGTAAATTATTTCTAATTTGCCTAACACCCACATGTTCAGTGAGGACAATGTATAAGGTTCTTCAGATGTAAATATCTTCTAGTCTGGGCCTATTGTTTCAAATCAAACTGTCCTGCAAGGGTAACTATGAGGGTCAAAAAAACAAAAGAAACTTGTTAAACTAACCTCTTCTTAATAACATTATATCTTTTATATTATGTCCAATGACTTATAAGCCAAAATACAGTCAAGACACATGAAATATATTTATACCACTGTGCTAAATAATGCTTTTCATACCATAGTGTCAGAGCCATACTTCATTTATATACTGTTGGGAGGTAAATGTAATTATGTAAACAACTGGAGCAAAGCATTGCAGAATTTTCTGGCTAATGACTTCAAGATGGATTCTTTTATATCTTAATTTGCTTGGTTTTTCTTAGTCCTGGCTACTAAGAAGGGGGAGAGTTCAGGAGTAAAGCAAACTGGAAATGAGATTTTCGGCTTCTGAATAGAGGTGTTCTGAAGGGCTCCAGGAGACATTTCTCACCTCAGTCTGTAAAACTTTGTCTCACAGAATCTACTGGAGCCATTGTGGCATAATACAAACTCTAAAATATTGTTAAAGAAACCTAGGTTGTAATGAGAAGATGGAAAAACTTTCCATGCTCATGAATCATTAGAATTAGTATTGTGAAAATATCATAGTTTATAGGCCTGAAACTAATAATCCCAAATGCTTTATTGCTATTATTTCTGGGGTGTTTTAGTAGTGTCAATGCAAGGGTTTCTCCAACTAGAATCCTCACAATGCAAGCACCTAGGAAGTACTTGAACATACACACTTTGTGGTTCTAATGCATGATTCCTGAGTAAAATCTTTTGAGGTATGCCTTATTGCACGAAGATTAAACTAGGTTCCAATACGTTCTGAAAGAGAGTAGAAGGTGTAGTCTACAACATGGTTTTTGTCATAATGACCTTGAGTATTGATGATTGATATGTATGAAATTCATTATCCTGTAAAGGTGACTAAAAGTAACAGAACACAGAATATAACTCTGCATTCATTAGTTAACTTGTGTGGAAAGAATCAATACTTTCAATAATAAGAACTCCGTATTCATGCTTTCTCTTCAACCCTCCACATCTAGATCAGGATCCATATCCAATATCTCAGCCTAGTCTGGCTACCTCTGTCTGAACTATAGCTAACCTCTAGGCATTCATCAAGTCCCTTCCTACTGACAGCCACCAACAGTTCCCTTCTGAACTGCATTCAACCTCACTACTGATACATACCTCCCATTTACTTCACCAAATTCTGGCCTGGTAAGTCTCTCTAACTTCCTATCCAAACCTGCTCCCCACCTCTACATATCTAGCTCAAGTCCCACATCCAATACCCCCACCCAGTCTTGACCATCCCAAGTCGCCCCACAGCCAGCTTCTAGTATTTGGCCAGGATCCTTATTATCTTATGGTGTCAACCCATACACACATCCCACACTAGATCCAACCATTTTATTTAGCCAGATCTACTCCCCTCTTTAGATTTGGACCAGAAGGTACACTAACCCTGTTGCCTCTGCTTACCTGACTTCATTCCAATCAAGCCATTTCCAACCTCTATGCCCAACCTGCACACATGTTGTCTCTTCTGCCTTAACTTGCTATGTCTACATCAGACTTATAGCTAATAAAATAAGTCACTTAAGCCAAATCTCATCACAAAAATACGAACTATATGAAAGAATCATCAGTCTTATCACATACTTGAAACAAGTGGATAACAAAGCCAGCACTTCCCTATGCCTGTTAAGAGAGATATCTGATATGACAGATGCAGAGTGACGAGGCAAAATTTTTATGAAAAAGAAAATTTTTATTAGAATTCTAGTCCCTGAATACAAAATACTTTTTCAGAATGTCTATTCAGTGGATGTGCATTACTTTACTTCAGTGAGAAGATTGTCATAGATATACTGCGTTTATATGAATGAATAACTCACACAAATGCATTTGTAAGCTAATGCAGAAAAAACAAGAATATAAACAAAACAAGCAAGAAAGGCAGATGTGATGGAGCATGCAATTTTAATCTCAGCACTCAAGATGCAGAAATGGTAGATCACTGCAAGTTCATACCAGGCTCGTCTACATATACTGCCTTACAGGCCACCTAGGGAGACACATCAAAAAATTACCCACTGTGATCACATTGACATCATTCCAGAGATGCAGGGATGGTTCAACATACATTAATCAATCAAAAGAATGAACCACACAAACGAAACATAGTAAAAGCACAGCAAAACAACAAGTAAAACAAAGGAAATGTGATAATCTCATATAAATATAGAAAAAGCCTTTGACAAAAATCAGTGTTTCTTCATGATAAAAGTCCTGGAGAAACTAGGATGCAATGCAAAAACTTCAACATGATAAAGGAAATTTATGTATAAAACCTACAGCCAATGAAGAAAAATTCAAAGCATATCCACTAAAACCAAGACAAGGCTATCCACTTCTTCCATCCCTATTTGATATAGTATTTCAAATCATAACAATAAGACAATTGAAGAAGATTAAGATCACACAAATAGGAAAAAAAGAAGCCAAAATATCTCTATTTGAAGATAATATCTTATAGATAAGAGACCCAAAGGACCCTACAAAGACACTTCAGAAGACAAAATTAATACATACATACACACACACACACACACACAGACACACACACACACAAACACACACACACACACAAACACACACGCACGCACTGTAAACTCCATATTTACAAATGGCAAAATGACTAAGAAAGAAATTAGGGACACACAATCTTCTACTATAATTCCCCAATATATCATGGGATAACTCTAAGCAAGTGACAGACATAATACATATAATACAAACTTGAAAATATTGAATAAAACTAAGTTATAATGAGAAGATTGAAACACTTTCCATCCCCATGCATAAATAGGTTTAATATTGTGAAAATATCATAAATTGTAGATTTGGAACTAATAATCCCAAATGCTTATTCCTATTATGTTGCAAAGTATTTCCTATCCATTCACATTCACGAAATGAGAGGCCAGTGATTAGAGGGGAGAAAGGAGGAGGGGCTAAGGAAGGAGAGAGGCTCTATCAGGGACACAAGAGGAGCAGAGAGAGAGTGACTTGGATATCTGGATGGCTTCAAATGTAATTCTGGTGTTTTGGGGAGGTTAGAAATATTGGGATAAGATTTAATCATTGTAAATTGGCATTATGTAATTGGGAGTTTATATACATAAGGATATTTGGTTAACTATTTAAGTTTAAGAGTCATGCTTTACCAGGTATTTGGGTGTAGAGTGGGAGAATGATTCTGTAAATTCCCATGATTTACAGAATCTATGGTGGAGAGAAAACACAGCTGAGATGCTGTGAGAGCTAGCTGGGAAAAATTTGCTCAGCAGCAACAGTGAGAGCAGCCCTGAGCAGGATACACCGGGACTTGGTGCTGAGGCCTAGAGTGGTGGAATCATTTATAATCATTTAACATTACCCTATTATTTCTGGGATGTTGGTGGTATCAAAGCAAGGAGGTCTCCAACTGTTATCCGCAAAGCTCAAGCACTTTGGAACTATTTGGACCTGCAAACTTTCTGGCTCTAATGCATGTTTTCTGAGTAAAATATTTTGAGGTCTGCCTTATTGCACTAAGATTAAACCAGGTTCCAATACTTTCTGAAAGAGTGGAAGGTGTAGTCTACAATATGGCTTTTTTTATAATGACCTGAGTAGTGATAATCAATATGCACAAACCCATGATCCTGTAAAGGATGCTGAAAATAACAGAACACAGAATATAACTTTGTAATCATTAATTAGCCTATATGGAAAGAATTAATACTTCCAAAAGCAAGAACTCCATATTCATGTTTTTTTTCCAACTTTCCATATAGAGACAAATATCCATATCCAGGGTCTAATCCTAGTCTACCTACCTCTGATTGAACTGCAACTAACTTCTAGGCATCCATCAGGGCCCTTCATACTTACAGCCACCAACAAGTCCCCTTTGAATAGCATTCATCCTCACTACTGAACAACACCTCCCATTTCCTTTACCAAATTCTGGCCAGGTTGTACAGAGCCATATTGGGGCAGTCTTGCACTTGGTCAGAGTTTGACTTTGGTCAAGGTTAACTTCTCCCAGTTAGCCAGGATCCTGCTCCACCTAGGGTGGAGCGCTCGTAGTAAAGGTTAAGTCCATTGTTCCTCCAGGTATAGGGATTCCTGAATTAAGCAAGTGACCCACCCAGCTGCCGGAGCAGTCAAGACGAAGACCTCCAAGAGAAGCTAGACAACTTCCACCGGAACTCAGCCTGGAGTCTGGGGGGAAGGGTTTGCCCGAACTGTTAAAAGGTCCGGCGCCATTAAAGTTTACGGCTTTGATCAGTGAACATTGACTTGGCCGTACGTTCTTTTCGCCGCTCTTCCCTATGACCCCAAAATTCTCTCAACAGGTAACCCGGTTTACATGTGGCTGCGGGCAGCTACATAGTGGCGCCTGAACGTGGGAAGACCTGGCACGAGAGAATTTCCTGAGGTAGCCCTATCCAGCGAAGCTTCGCGGAAAAGTTGAAAATTAATGGTATCCGCACGGTAAGCAACATAGAAGTCAAAACTAGCGCTAGTGAATTCGTGTCTATTGTTGTGAGTGCAGGAATGGATACAGTTTTTCAAGCATACTGCGTGGACCCAGCGCAGGACTGCTTGGGTTGATAAGATAGGGAAATATGGGGAAGGAATTTGGTAGGCATTTGCCCAAAGCTCGTAAGAGCTGATTTCGGCGAAAAGAAAGGGGTTTTTAAAAATAGGCATATGTCCACAGCTTCTAAGAGCTGTTTAAAGAGGAAAATGGATGCAATTGCTTAACAAGCACGCTTAACTTTCTGTGTATCTTTCCGTGTTTGTCCCGGTGCACCGACTGTCTATGTGTATGTTTATGTCCTCTCTGTGTCTTTGTGTGAATGACTGTTTCATGTTAAAAAGAAAAAATTGGTAAAGATTACATCTGCTGGTAACCTTTTGAGCTAGCCACAGTTTGTGTGGGGATTGATTCAAAGCCACGCTGCAGCAGCGTAGCTCACTCACCCAAGACAGAAACATGGCTGGGGAAAAAGCCGCTCTTAAAAGCCCAGAAACCTCGAGATTTGGGAAGACCTTGGTTTGGCTTGTGAAATTCATGTAGTCGCTTTATACTTGTTTCTAATTGGTTTTAATGATATAAGGCTTTACATTTCTTGACTAAAGAGTTATAAATTAATTGGTTATTATGTAAAAGGTATAGTGTTATTAAGAAAAGGTTAGTTTAAAACTGGTGATTCAGTGTTAGAGCTATCTTAACTAACTACACGTGGCCTAACGCCACTCATGCCTTGTTCTTGTTTATAATTGGATTTAAAGGTATATTTTGCATGACTTGACTATAGAGTATTGGCTTAAGTCACTGGACATGATTTAAAAGGTATAATGTTATTAACAAATGTTAGGTGAAAGCTGGTAGTTTAGGGTAGTCGCCATTTTGAAACAAACACGTGGCATGACGATTAAGGCTGGTAGTTTAGGGTAGTCGCCATTTTGAACACCACGTGGCATGACGCAATCCAGGAAATACAGGCCTTTGGGACGCTCCTAAATTGGCATGGTGTGTCATGTGAATCTTGGCCTGGAGATTAGACTTAATGAAGATTAAGATCTAAAATATTGTCTCTTTAATAAGTTACACTGTTATACACTTGAACATAAGAACTGGCATACAAACCTTGTGCTGTAAATATGTGTTTGCCATTAATTTTAAAGAAAATAGATTGTTTAAAATTGAGATTTGCTTCCAAAATTACAATTGTGCTCTAATATTGCAAGAAAACATTGAGTTACAATAAAAATCAGTGTGTCATTGGCTACAGTTTTCAGTTTGCAGGCTCGTAATTGTTAACATTTTGTAATTAAGATAATTTTGAGAGTGATGCAGCTATGGGTTTTAGAGGCCCATTGCCTCTTTTCCACAAGTTTATAGGCTACAATGGTAGGAGCAAAATTTAACCCTCCAAGATTAAAAAGGAGATCTCTGTAGAAATGTATTTGATATCAAGTAGGTTCCTTTGACCATGAAGTTACAGGTTTCTTTTGTTTAATCCTGAAAACGTCCTAGCAGGTTTGGGTCTGGTCTTAGTTAAAAGGCTCAGGTCTAGTCCTTGCCAAGGACTAAAGGTGGATCCTAGGGCAAATAAAAAAAAAAAAGAAAAAAGAAAAAAATGTGTTTTGTCTCTGTTTCAATACTAGAAGTTAAGATCTTAAAATTTTCAGTGTATAATGTTCATAGAATGTTTGTTACAGGCCCTTGCTCCTATAGACTTTTAGAATTTTTAGGTAAATGGCTTTCAAAGGTTGTTAGGATATATTAATTGGCTTTATCTTATATTTACCTCATTTTAAGCTTGCCACAGAAGGTCTTAAACCTCTGTTTTCTAGGTAGGAAACGTTTGTTCCTTGCTTCAAGCAACAATCAAATTTATTATTAATGGTTGGTCTATTACATGGCAAGCATTTTTAGACAAAATTAATAATTGTTATCCAAAAGATAATTTGTACTATCAGATCACATGTTTATTCCTTTAAGTTTCTCCCTGCTTCAACACAGATACCTGAATTGGGTGCTATAGCAGCTATTTTTAAGATGTTAAAGGTCAAGCTTTTAATAATAGTAGATATACATAGCTCATGGTCTATAATTGCTTAAAATTGGTCCATTTTTAATACTGCTAATTCTTAATATTTACAGTTTATACAAATGTGATTCAAATTTCTAAGAACAAAGGATATGTTCTCTAAATGACTGTCCTTTAGGTATTTGAAATAATTTTATATTTTGTGCACATCAAATTGTAAAGATTTGTTCTTGATGTCCTCAATTTCTACCTCTACCACGTAATGGTGTTAATCCTAGAGGACTTAGTTATTACAGATAAATGATATTCATATTTCTAATTTAAAAGATTAAAAAAAATATGTACATGTGACTAATGATTCATTTTTAGGCTGTCTAGTTGCAACTGCTCTAACAGAAAAAGCAACTATATTTTATATAATTACATAGTTATTGCCTATGTTATGGTTTATACTTTGTGTTCCAACTTAAATTAATAAAACAATATCTTCTTGGAAGAAAGAAGAGAGGGGAAATTGTGTCCCTGTGCATATAATTTAAATTATGCTTACATGTTTTTTAAAAAAAAAAAAAATTTAAAATTTAGATGCCAAGAAACTCCTTGCTAAATGTATATGACATCTTGTAATTAGACATATTGATGTCTAAGTGAAATGAAGGAATTCACTTACTAACATATGCCATGATCCTAATTTAATATTGGGGGAGAAGGCATGTCCTCTGTTTTTTCCACAGAATGCTGCAGAAGATATGCTGACTGTGTGCTTGCTGAATGCCCAGACCATGGTAACATAAGAGCTATATTGGGTATATGTTCTTGACTTACCTCAATTGTTAAATGTCCCAGGTTAGATAAATTGCCTAGCTTCAAGCTTTTAGACTTTGTGGGACAGAACATGGAGACTGTTATGCTAGCTTAGGAAAAATTAATTAGAAGAGTTAAAATGACTCTTCTCCTTATTGTGTTCAGCTGACTCAACCATAGACTGGTCTAGAAATAATTCCAATATTGAAGATTCCAATTTTGAGGATGGCTAACAATCTTCAGCCAGCTGTGTTAATTTAACATATAGTCTCCACTTTTCCTGAGAAGTAACAGCTTAATTCTTGATTCACAAGGCTACCTCTCCCACCTCAGAGGCCAAGCTTTGGATCCTTAAAGTTGTTAATTTACAACTGAATTGGATACTTCTGGGACAAGTTAATCCTATTCCACCTTTAACTCTTGACCTTGTCTGTTAAGCAGACTGGCTGTCTCCACCCAGGCTCACCTGGATGGAGAGATTACATGTCTGTTAAAGACACTTGCAGACCCCCCTGGCTTCAAAACTTACACAAGTGGATCTCCAAAGAGGGAGCCACATAGAACTCAGATCTATGTGTGTTTGTTTATGAACAAACATGGGTACCAGCGAGACGTGCGAGGCAAAGCACTGCATGGGGAGGTGAATTTCTGCTTCTGAGTCCCCAGGAAGTACACCTAATTGCATAGGGGTTAACGTCGAGAGGCTGTCCTTAAAATTATAAGGGAGCCTATTACCCCTCCTCTGAAAAAGACGTTATACAATATTTAAGAGGAATTACGGTCAATGCTTCCCCTCCTGGTTAAGGCCCGCCTTCTTATGAAGGATATTTATCCACTTGTTTTCTACCTCCTCGTGTTCAAATTAATAAAAAAAGGGAGGACATGTACAGAGCCATATTGGGGCAGTCTTGCACTTGGTCAGAGTTTGACTTTGGTCAAGGTTAACTTCTCCCAGTTAGCCAGGATCCTGCTCCACCTAGGGTGGAGCACTCGTAGTAAAGGTTAAGTCCATTGTTCCTCCAGGTATAGGGATTCCTGAATTAAGCAAGTGACCCACCCAGCTGCCGGAGCAGTCAAGACGAAGACCTCCAAGAGAAGCTAGACAACTTCCACCGGAACTCAGCCTGGAGTCTGGGGGGAAGGGTTTGCCCGAACTGTTAAAAGGTCCGGCGCCATTAAAGTTTACGGCTTTGATCAGTGAACATTGACTTGGCCGTACGTTCTTTTCGCCGCTCTTCCCTATGACCCCAAAATTCTCTCAACAGGTAACCCGGTTTACATGTGGCTGCGGGCAGCTACACCAGGTGAGTCTCTCTAACTCCCTATCCAAGTTTGCTCCCCATCTCTACCTATCTAGTTCAAGTACCACATGCAGTACCCCAATCTAGTCTTGACAACAACAATTTGTACCACAGCTAACTTTTAGTATTCTACCAGGATTCTCATTACCTTTGTCCCAACACATTGGCGCAGTCCTACACTAGATACAACCATTCTATTTAACCAGATCTACAACCACCTATAGATTAGGATCAGAAGGTTCGCCATACCCTAACACTATTGCCTCTGCCTAAATGACTTTATTCCACCCATGGCATTTCCAATCTCTAGACCCAACCTGCACACACATTGTCTTTTCTGCCTTAACTTGTTGTATCTACATCAGACTTACAGCTAACAAAATAAGTCACTTAACCCAGATCTTATCACAAAAATACAAACTATATGAAAGTAACTTTAGTCCTGTCACATACTTGAAACAAGCTGATAACATAGCCATCACTTCCCTATGCCTGATAAGAGAGATATCTGATATGACAGATGCAGAGTGAGCGGCTTCAACACTAATGCTTGAGCATTATGAAAGGAAACATTTTATTAGAGTGGTAGTCCCTTAATATAAAATATATTTTCAGAATGGCTATTCAGTGGATGTGTGTTAACTCCTTCAGTGAGAAGACTGTCGCAGATTTACTGTGTTTGTATGAATGAATAACTCACACAAATACATTTGTAACTAACAGAAAAAAAACAGGAATATAAACAAAGCAAGCAAAAAAGGCAGATGTGATGGAACACACACCTTTAATATCAGCAAATGCAGAAACAGTAGATCATTGCAAGTTTCAAACAAGCCTGGTCTATATATACTGCATTACAGGCCAGCCAGGGCTATACAGTATAACCCTGTCTCAGAAGAGTGCTGAGAAAGAAACTTCTGAATAAAACATTCTAAAATTTGGTTTTCTAATAATTCACTCATTCTCTGAAACAGGGAAGAGTGGTACAGAACAGTTAGCAAAACAAACTATAAAACTGGATGAATGGTGCATAGTGTGTATGATTGTGGGAAATATATGTGGTCACACCGAGCTTTGATAAGTCTCACACAGGGTTACTTACGTGTGAGAAGGAGCTATTTCTCAGGTTTCCATTTCCCAAGTACAGCTTTACATACTAGTAGGAATCAGGGACTATGTTTTAAATATACACATTTTACTAAGATAATTTATTTTAGAAATCACATTCAGAAATGATTGTCAGTAGACTTAATTTTTAAAAGGCTAACTAGAGTAAATATTGAAACTATCAAGTCATACTAACCAAAAATATTTCCCCAGGAAGATGAATAAATCTCACTTCAAAGTAATAGGGTTCCACAAGAAGGCTTTGAAGGGGTTTAAATCTTTCTAGAGGTTCTATGTAAGGGATTGGTTATAATACTTTGTCATACTAAGGGTCACAAAAGCACAAGGAAATCTACATGTCCAGACTCTGTGGGACTCAGTCCCAAAGTGGTTTTTGATTAATCAATAAAGGTACTAAGAGTAAATGGGAGATAAAGGCAGGACTTTTAGAATTCCCAGACAAGGGGCAAAGGGAAGACAAAGGAAGAGAATCATCATAATATGGAAGCAGAGAAATCAGAATTAAGAGCCCACAGGCATCGAAGTATTAGGAAAGTGGTCACAGGCCAGTCCCCCAATTGGATCTAGGGAAGCCGAGATAAAAATATATTTAGTGGAGCCCTCAGATCTCTCCGCTTCCGGATCTAGATCAGCCTGGGCTGCAATACCACATCTCCAGGTCCTGGAAGAGGCAAGAGGGGCTTCCGGGCCGCCAGCGGGGAGAAGTCGGTGTACACCGGTGAATCCAGTGGGCCCCAGCAGGAGCCTTCAGGAGCCTGCTTTGGGATCTGAACAGCCTGGGCCACAGCACTTGGTCTCCAGGAAGTGCGGGAGACCTGGTGTGCACCCAGAGGCAGTCTGGGAGCTCACAGCACAGTTTGGTCCTGTGCCACAGAGCTTAGACTCCAGTCCGGAGGCCTCTGGTGGTAGCCCTCAGACCTCTCCGCTTCCAGATCCAGATCAGCCTGGGCGGCAACACAACATCTCCAGGTCCTGCAAGAGGCAAGAGGGGCTTCCGGGTGGCCAGCAGGGAGAAGTCGGTGTGCTGCGATGGGTCCAGCAGGCCCCAGCGGGAGCCTTCAGGTGCCTGCTTTGGTGTCTGAGCAGCCTGGGCTGCAGCACCCTGTCTCCAGGCAGTGCAGGAAGTAGGCTGTGCACCAGAGGCCACCTGGGAAGGGGCAGCTTGCACTGGTGAGTCCAGCATTGACAAGACCAACTAACACCAGTGAGAACTAGATGGCAAAAGGCAAACGCAGGAACGTCACTAACAGAAATCAAGGCAATATGGAAACATCTGAACCCAATTCTCCTCTACCAACATGTCCTGGATACCCCATCACACCAGTAAAACAAGATTTGGATTTAAAATCACTGGTCATGATGCTGGTACAGGAACACATGAAGGACATACTTAAAGAAATTCAGGAGAAAATGGATCAAAAGTTAGAAGCCCTTGCAAGGGAAACACAAAAATCATTGAAAGAAATCCAGGAAAATACAAAAGCCAACAAGGAGGAAATTCAAAAATCTCTTAAAGAAATACAGGAGAACTTTGGTCAACAGGCTGAGGTCATGAAAGAGGAAACACAAAAATCTCTTAAAGAATTACAGGAAAGCACAAACAAGCAAGTGAAGGAGCTAAGCAAAACCATCCAGGATCTAAAATCAGAAGTAGAAATAACTAAGAAAACTCAAAGGGAGACAACTTTGGAGATAGAAAGCCTTGGGAAGAAATCAGGGGACAGAGATGCAAATATCAACAACAGAATACAAGAGATAGAAGAAAGAATCTCAGATGCTGAAGATTCCATAGAAACCATGGACTAAACAGTTAAAGAAAATGCAAAATGCAAAAAGCTTGTAACCCAAAATATCCAGGAAATCCAGAACACAATGAGAAGACCAAACCTAAGGATTATAGGCATAGATGAGAGTGAAGATTTACAACTTAAAGGGCCAGCAAATATCTTCAATAAAATTATGGAAGAAAACTTCCCTAACCTAAAGAGAGAGATGCCCATGAATATACAAGAAGCCTACAGAACTCCAAACAGACTGGACCAGAACAGAAATACTTCCCGTCACATAATAATCAAAACACCAAATGTTCTAAACAAAGAAAGAATACTAACGGCAGTAAGAGAAAAAGGCCAAGTAACATATAAAGGAAGACCTATCAGAATCACAGCAGACTTTTCACCTGAGACTATGAAGGCTAGAAGGTCCTGGGCAGATCTCATGCAGACTCTAAGAGAACACAAATGCCAACCAAAACTACTATATCCAGCAAAACTCTCAATCACCATAGATGGAGAAACTAAGATATTTCATGACAAAACCAAGTTTACCCAATATCTATCCACAAACCCAGCACTACAAAGGATAATAGGAGGAAAACACCAATACAAGGAGGGAAACTTCACCCTGGAAAAAGCAAGATAGTAACCTTTCATCAAACCCAAAAGAAGTTAGGCATTCAAATTTAAAAAATAACGTTAAAAATGATAGGAAGTAACAATCACTATTCCTTAATATCTCTTAACATCAATGGACTTAATGCCCCAATAAAAAGACACAGACTAACTGAATGGATACGTAAACAGGACCCTACATTTTGCTGCTTACAGGAAACACACCTCAGGGTCAAAGACAAACACTACCTTAGAGTAAAAGGCTGGAAGACAATTTTACAAGCAAATGGTCTCAGGAAACAAGCTGGAGTAGCCATTTTAATATCAGATAAAATTGACTTTCAACCCAAAGTCATCAAAAGAGACCCTGAGGGACACTTCTTGCTGGTCAAAGGAAAAATACAAAAAGAAGAACTGTCAATCCTGAACATCTATGCCCCAAATGCAAGGGCACCCTCTTTCGTAAAAGAAACTTTATTAATACTAAAAGCACACATTGCACCTAACACAATAATTGTGGGTGACTTCAACACTGCACTTTCCTCAATGGACCGATCAGGAAAACAGAAACTAAACAGGGACACAATGAAACTAATTGAAGCTTTGGACAAATTAGATTTAACAGATATATATATAGAACATTCTATCCTAAAACAAAAGAATATACCTTTTTCTCAGCACCTCATGAAACTTGCTTTTTAACCGAGTATATGATCAATTTTGAAGAAGATTCAATGTGGTGCCAAGACTCTATTTTGTTTGTGTGAAATGTTCTGTAGATATCTGTTAGGTCTTTTTGATTTATAATCATTGTTAGTTTCGTTAATTCTTGTGATGACCTATTTGTGAGAATTGGATGCTATAATCTCCCACTCTAAAGGTGTAGGTTCAACATGTGATTTAAGCTTTAGAATTTTTTTTTAACCTAATTGAGTGATTTTACATTTAGGGCACAGATTCTCAGAATTGAGAAGTCACCTTGAATTTTTCCTATGATGGTAATAAAGTGTCCTCCTATATCTTTTTTGTTTAATTTTGATAGAAAATCTATTATATTAGCCATAAGAATGGATACTCCAGCTTGTTTATTGGGTCTGTTTGTTTGGAAAACCTTTTCCAGCTCTGTACTATGAGGTAGTATTTACCTTTGCTGCTGAAGTGTGCTTTTTTTTCAGGGGAATGATGGATCCTATTTTCATATCCATTCTGTTAGTTTGCTGGAGAATTGAGTCAATTGGTGTTGAGAGATATAAATGACCAATAATTATTAGATCCTGTTATTTTGGTGTTGATGTTATATTTATGGTAGTATGATTTTTGTTTTATTTTTTTGGGCAGTGGAGGTATAGTTAATTTCTTTGTTTTGGAGTTTTCCTTCTAGTATCTTCCGTAGTGCTGTTTTTTATACATATTGTTTAAATTTGTTGGAGAACATCATCTTTTCTCCATTTATGGTGATAAAAATTTTTGATTGTTTTAGTAGTTTGGTTGACATCTGTAGTTTCTTTTTTTTTTAAACACCTCAGCATTTTTTAATTCTCTAGGGCCCTGTATTAATTAGGATTTTACTGCTGTGAGAAGACACCAAGACAAAGGCAAGTCTTTTATAGGACAACATTTAATCAGGGCTGGCTTGCAGGTCCATTATCATCAAGGTTTGAGTATGGTAGTGTCTAGTCAGGCATGGGACAGACAGAGCTGAGAGTTTTCTACATCTTCAACTGAAGGCTGCTAGTGGAAGACTGGCTTCCAGGAAGCTAGGATGAGGTCTGAAGCCCATATCCACAGTGACACACCTATTCCAAAAAGGGCACACCTAATAGTGCTACTCCCAAGGCTAAGCATATAGAAACCATCACATTCCATCCCCATGGCCACCATAGGTTTGGTCAAACACATGTCTATGGGGGCCATATCTAGTTATAGCATGATAAAAAGTACATTTAATCCAACTGCCCAGAGTCCCCATAGTCTATGGCAGTCTCAACAATGTTAAAAGTCCAAAGTTCAAAGTCTCTTCTGAAACCCATCCAATTGCTTAACTGTAATCCCAAAATCAAGACAGGAAACCATCTGGGTAGAGTCCAAACTCTGCATCTCTGATGTCAAAGCAGTCTTCAGATCTTCAACCCCTTTTTCGTCTATGTTGAATGCAACATTATTTTTCCCTGGGTAGGTTCCAATACTTGTTAGAATTCTTCAGCAGGTACCCTATGGCTCTGACACCTTGAAAATCTTGGGGTATCCATTGCAACTACAATATTACAGCTTCTTATTTAAATGTCTGGGATATACACATTATCTTCTGGGATACACCAAAGAGCTTGTGCCACTCCTCCAGCTCTGTCTGCCCTTTGTAGCAATGTAAGCTCTGGTTGACTCCAAACCATGGTACTGGCATCTCTAGTACCCTGAGATCTTCTGCTGCAACTAGGCTTCACCAATAACCTCTCATAGGCTCTCTTCCTGGTGCCAATCCTCAGCTCCTTTGCATGACCCCTTGAGTCCTCAGCAAAAAACAACAACTGAGGCTGCATCAAGGTGGGAGCATGGAAACACCTATGTAGGCATGGGGCAGGCAGAGCTGAGAGGTTTTTCTACATCCTCATCTGAAGGCTTCCAGTAAGCTAAGATGAGGATCTTTTTCTTCCCTTTTTTTTATTCGATATATTTTTTATTTACATTCCAAATGATTTTCCCTTTTCTAGCCCCCTACTCCCCGAAAGTCCCATAAGCCCCCTTTCCTCCCCCAGTTCTCCCACCTGACTCCCTTCCCACTTCCCTGTTCTGGTTTTGCCCTATACTGCTTCACTGAGTCTTTCCAGAAAAAGGGGCCACTCCTCATTTCTTCTTGTACCTAATTTGATGTGTGGATTATGTTTTGGGTATTCCAGTTTTCTAGGTTAATATCTACTTATTAGTGAGTGCATACCATGATTCACCTTTTGAGTCTGGGTTACCCCACTTAGTATGATGTTCTCCAGCTCCATCCATTTGCCTAAGAATTTCATGAATTCATTGTTTCTAATGGCTGAATAGTACTCCATTGTGTAGATATACCACATTTTTTGCATCCACTCTTCTGTTGAGGGATATCTGGGTTCGTTCCAGCTTCTGGCTATTATAAATAGAGCTGCTATGAACATAGTAGAGCATGTATCTTTATTACATGGTGGGGAATCCTCTGGGTATATGCCCAGGAGTGGAATAGCAGGATCTTCCGGAAGTGAGGTGCCCAGTTTTCTGAGGAACCCCCAGAATGATTTCCAGAGTGTCTGTACCAATTTGCAACCACACCAGAAGTGGAGGAGTGTTCCTCTTTCTCCACATCCTCACCAACACCTGCTGTCTCTTTTTAATCTTAGCCATTCTGACTGGTGTAAGGTGAAATCTCAGGGTTGTTTTGATTTGCATTTCCCTAATGACTAATGAAGTTGAGCATTTTTTAAGATACTTCTCCGCCATCCAAAGTTCTTCAGGTAAAAATTCTTTGTTTAACTCTCTACCCCATTTTTAATAGGGTTATTTGGTTTTCTGGAGTCTAACTTCTTGAGTTCTTTATATATATATATTGGATATTAGTCCTCTATCTGATGTAGGGTTGGTGAAGAATCTTTCCCAATTTGTTGGTTGCCGATTTGTCCTTTTGATGGTATCCTTTGCCTTACAGAAATTTTGTAGTCTTATGAGATCCCATTTGTCAATTCTTGATCTTAGAGCATACGCTATTGGTCATCTGTTCAGAAACTTTCCCCCTGTACTGAGGTCCTCAAGGGTCTTCCCCAGTTTCTTTTCTAGTAGCTTCAGAGTGTCTAGCTTTATGTGGAGGTCCTTGATCCATTTGGAGTTGAGCTTAGTACAAGGAGATAAGATTGGATCAATTCACATTCTCATGCATGCTGACCTCCAGTTGAACCAGCACCATTTCTTGAAAAGGCTATCTTTTTTCAATTGGATGTTTTCAGCCCTTTTGTCGAGGATCAAGTGGCCATAGGTGTGTGGGTTCATTTCTGGATCTTCAATCCTGTTCCACTGATTCGTCTGCCTGTCACTGTACCAATACCATGCAGTTTTTAACATGATTGCTCTGTAGTATTGCTTGAAGTCAAGGTTACTGATTCCCCAGAATTTCTTTTGTGGTTGAGAATAGTTTAGCTATCTTGGATTTTTTGTTATTCCAGATGAATATGAGTATTGCTCTTTCTAACTCTGTGAAGAATTGAGTTGGGATTTTGATGGGTATTGCTTTGAATCTGTATATTGCTTTTGGCAGAATGGCCATTGTAACTATATTAATCCTGCCAATCCATGAGCATAGGAGGTTTTTCCATTTTTTGAGGTCTTCTTCCATTTCCTTCTTCAGAGTCTTGAAGTTCTTGTCATACAAATCTTTCACGTTTGGTAAGAGTCGCCCCAAGGTACTGTATATTGTTTGTGGCTATTATGAAGTGTGTCATTCCCATAATTTCTTTCTCAGCCTGCTTATCCTTTGAGTATAGGAAGGCTACTGATTTGCTTGAGTTGATTTTATAACCTGCCACTTTGCTGAAGTTGTTTATCAGCTGTAGGAGTTCTCTAGTGGAGTTTTTTGGGTCACCTAGGTAGACTATCATATCATATGCAAATAATGATAGTTTGACCTCTTCCTTCCTAATTTGTATATCTTTGACCTCCTTATGTTGTCTAATTGTCTGGCTAGTACCTCAAGTACAATATTGAAAAGATAAGGAGAAAGGGAACAGTCCTGTCTAGTCCTTGATTTTAGTGATATTGCCTCAAGTTTCTCTCCATTTAGTTTGATGCTGGCTACTGGATTGCTGTATATTGCTTTTACTATGTTTAGGTATGGGCACTGAATTCCTGTTCTTTCCAAGACTTTAAGCATGAAAGGATGCTGAATTTTGTCAAATGCTTTTTCAGCATCCAATGAAATGACCACGTGTTTTTTTTTCCTTTGAGTTTGTTTATGTAGTGGATTGTATTGATAGATTTTCGTATATTGAATCAACCCTGCATCTCTGGGATAAAGCCTAATTGATCATGGTAGATGATCATTTTTATGTGTTCTTGGATTCGGTTGGCAAGAATTTTATTGAGTATTTTTGCATTGATGTTCATAAGGGAAATTGGTCTGAAGTTCTATTTCTTTGTTGGATCTTTGTGTGGATTTGGTATCAGCATAATTGTGTCTTCATAGAAGGAACTGGGTAGTGTTCCTTCTGTTTCTATTTTGTGGAATAATTTGAAGAGTATTGGTGTTAAGTCTTCTTTGAAGGTCTGATAGAATTCTGCACTGAAACCATCTGCACTGTGCTTTTTTTGGTTGGAAGACTTTCTATGACCGCTTCTATTTCTTTAGGGATTATGGGACTGTTTAGATGATCTATTTGGTCCTGATTTAATTTTGGTATTTGGTATCTGTCTAAGAAATTGTCCATTTCCTCCAGATTCTCCAGTTGTGTTGAGTATAGGCTTTTGTAGTAGGATCTGATGATTTTTTTGGATTTCATCAGTTTCTGTTGTTATAACCCCCTTTTTATTTCTAGTTTTGTCAATTTGAATACTTTCTCTATGCCCTTTGGCCAGTCTGGCTAAGGGTTTATCTATCTTGTTGATTTTCTCAAAGAACCAGCTCCTGCATTCCTTGATTTTTTGTATGGTCTCTTTGTCTCCACTTGATTGATTTCAGCCCTGAGTTTGATTATTTCCTGTCTTCTACTCCTCCTGGGTGAATTGGCTTCTTTTTGTTCCAGGGCTTTCAGGTGTGTTGTTAAGCTGCTAGTTTATGCTCTCTCCATTTTCTTTTTGGAGGCACTCAGGGCTATGAGTTTTCCTCTTAGCACTGCTTTCATTGTGTCCCAAAGATTTGAGTATGTTGTGCCTTCATTTTCATTAAATTCTAGGAAGTCTCTGATTTCTTTCTTTATTTCTTCTTTGGCCAAGTTGTCATTGAGTAGAGTATTGTTCAGCCTCATGTGTATGTGGGCTTTCTGTTGTTTTTGTTGCTATTGAAAACCACTCTTACTCCATAGTGATTTGATAGGAGGCATGGGATTAGTTCAGTCTTTTTATATTTGTTGAGGTCTGTCTTGTGACCAATTATATGGTCGATTTTGGAGAAGGTACCATGAGGTGCTGAGAAAAAGGTATATTCTTTTGCTTTAGGGTGAAATGTTTTATAAATATCAGTAAAATCCAATTGGTCCAAAGCTTCAATTAGTTTCATTGTCTCCCTGTTTAATTTCTGTTTTCCCGATCGGTCCATTAAGGAGAGTGGAGTGTCCAAGTCACCCACAATTATTGTGTTAGGTGCAATGTGTGCTTTGAGCGTTAGTAAAGTTTCTTTTATGAATGAGGATGCCCTTGCATTTGGCACATAGATGTTCAGAATTGAACGTTCTTGGTGGATTTTTTCTTTGACTAGCAAGAAGTGTCCTTCTGTGTCTCTTGATAACTTTGGGGAGAAAGTCAATTTTATCTGATATTAGAATGGCTACTCCCAAGATCATTGGCTTGCAAAATTTCTTCCAACCTTTTACTCTAAGGTAGTCTTGTCTTTGATACTGAGGTGTGTCTCCTGTATGCAGCAAAATGTAGGGTCCTTTTTCCTTATCCTGTCTGTTAGTATGTCTTTTTATTGGGGAATTGAGTCCATTGATGTTAAGAGATATTAAGGAATAGTGATTGTTGCTTCCTGCTGTTTTTGATGTAATTTTTATATTTGATTATTTTCTTTTGGGTTTGACTTGGTTATCTTCTTTTGGGTTTGATGAAGGAAGGTAACTATCTTGCTTTTTTCCAGGATATAATTTCCCTCATTGTATTGGGGTTTTCCACCTATTATTCTTTGCAGAGCTGGGTTTATGGAAAGATATTGTGTAAATTTGGTTTTGTCATGGAATATCTTGGTTTCTCCATCTATGGTGAATGAGAGTTTTGCTGGGTATAGTAGTCTTGGCTGACATTTGTGTTCTCTTAGAGTCTGCATGAGATCTGCCCAGGATCTTCTAGCTTTCATGGTCTCTGGTGAGAAGTCTGTAGTGATTCTGATAGGTCTTCCTTTATATGTTACTTGGCCTTTTTCTCTTCCTGCCTGTAATACTCTTTCTTTGTTTAGTGCATTTGGGATTTTGATTATTATGTGACGGGAGGTATTTCTGCTCAGGTCCAGTCTGTTTGGAGTTCTGTAGACTTCTTGTACATTCATGGGCATCTCTCTCTTTAAGTCAGGAAAGTTTTCTTCCATAATTTTGTTGAAAATATTTGCTGGCCCTTTCTGTTGTAAATATTCTCTCTCATCTATACCTGTAATCCTTAGGTTTGGTCTTCTCATTGTGTCCTGGTTGTCCTGGATGTTCTGGGATACAAGCTTTTTGCATTTTGCAGTTTCTTTGACTGTTGAGTCAATGGTTTCTATGGTATCTTCGGCATCTGAGATTCTTTCTTCCATCTCTTGTATTTTGTTGTTAATATTTGCATCTATGGCCCCTGATTTCTTCTCAAGGTTTTCTATCTCCAAAGTTGTCTCCCTTTGTGATTTCTTAGTTGTTTCTAATTCTGTTTTTAAATCCAGGATGGTTTTGCTCAGTTCCATCATTTGTTTGTTTGTGTTTTCCTTTAATTCTTTAAGAGATTTTTGTGTTTCTTCTTTCATGACTTCTGCCTGTTGACCTAAGTTCTCCTGCATTTCTTTAACTTTTGTGTGTGTGTGTGTGTGTGTGTGTGTGTGAGTGTGTGTGTGTGTGTGTGTGTTTCTTCTTTATTGGCTTCTATCTCTTGAGCCTTATTCTCCTGCATTTCTTTAAGTGATTTTTTTGTTTCCATTATACAGGTTTCTAGCTTATTCATGTTCCCCTGTATTTCTTTAAGAGATTCATTTATGTCCTTTTTGCATTCTAGGCAGCATCATGACCAGTGATTTTAAATCCAAATCTTGTTTCTTTGGTGTGTTGGCATAACCAGGATTTTGCTGATGTTGGAGAGTTTGGTTCAGATGCTGCCATATTGCCTAAATTTCTGTTATTAGTGTTCTTGCATTTGCCCTTTGCCATCTTGTTCTCTGGCGTTAGTTGGTCTTGTCTCTGGCTGGTGTTTGAGCCTCCTGAGACGCTCTAGGGCTATTTCTGCAATGCTGGATGGCTGGGTTTCCCTTGTTGCTGATTGCTGATGTGCTGTGCTCCTCTTGGGTGCCCTTGCAGCCCTAGTTTGTTTTGCCCCAGATTGTGTCTGTGAACCAGATGGTGCTTGTTTGCTCATTCAGGGAGTGCTGAGGGTGTATGCTCTGGGACCTTTTCTGAGTGCTGATCACTCTGCTGGCAGTTGATCTCCCAACAGGGTTGGTGCACACAAGGCTGGCCAAGCTGCTCAAGCCCTGAATCTAGGCAAAAGCCTGGCAGACCAAGTTCTGAGCAAAGTTCCCCTCAGGCTATAAGTGTTAATTGGGTCTGTCAGGTTTCCAGGATGGGGGCATGCGTGCACTCCCTGAAAGTGCAGGGAGAGTCTGCTGGGCTAACAAACTCCTGGCCGGGTTGGCACACAGATGGCCCACCGAGCAGCCCAGGTCTTGGGGGCAGTCCAGGGCCTGTTGTGTCTAGACCCCCCCCCCCCCGCTATGTTAGCCTCGGGCTACGCCTGTTAGCTGGCTTTGCCTCCTAGAACTCTCTGGCTTCCCATAGGCAAAATGGCAGTGCACACCAGGCCGGGCAAACAATTTCCTGGCTGGGTTGGCACCCCGATGGCCCCCCGAACAGCCCAGGGCCTGGGTGCAGGCCAATGCCCGTCAGGCTTATACCCCCGAGATGTTGGCCTCCGGTTATGTTTCAGTACCTCAGGCTGTCTGATCTCTCTTGCGTCTGCGAACCAAGATGGAGGCGAGTCTCTTGTAACTGACTGGTGGGAGGCAGAGGTCTGAAGTGGCTTCTGTGTGGTGAAAAGCGCTGTAATTCCACTGCTGCTTGCATCCCAGCTGGCAAGCGATGGTTAGTGGTTATGGGCGCAAGGCCTGCCTGGACCCTGTCACCTTGGTTCCACTGCTGATAGCCCTTCCTCTGGACCAGCTGCTGCTGCTGTTCTGTAGTTTCTTAAAGAGTACAAGATATCAGCCCAAGATGTTCTGGTATTTTCATCTCTGTTGAGAAATTGGGTATAATTCTGATATGTTGGCTTTTATATGTTACTTGGACTTTTCCACCTTGCAGATTTTAGTATTCTTTCTTTTTTCTATAAAAGTTTTGATTATTTTGTAGCTTCAGGATTTTCTTTTCTTTTCCAATCTATTTTGTGTTCGGTAAGCCTTTTGTATATGTGTTAACATTTCTTTCTTTTGGTTAGGAGTTTTCTTCTAATTTTTTATTTAAAATATTTTCTGGGCAGTAGAGGTGGGAGTCTTCTATTCCTATTACTGTTAAATTTGGTGTTTTTACATTGTTCAAGATTTACTGGATGTTTGGTGTCTGGAACTTTTAAAATTCTCAATAGTTGATGACTGAAGAATTCCTGTAGAGATCTAAAAACAATCTAGTCTGGTGTTAGGATAGATAGTCACTCCTTGAAAACTGTCATTGGGGCACATTGCTAATGAAAACTTCTACACAACTCATTGTACATAAAGAGGTCAAGCTGATGCAGGCTTAGAAACTTTATACCTACATTCTAATCTTTTTGGCATGGAAGAACACTCTACAGGCTACTGGAAGAAACCTGAAGACCAACCCAACTACAAAAACATTAATTTATAATCTATTTTGCCTACAAGATATGTCGAGTCAATGATGGCATAGAACTTGTGGAAATGGCAAATCAATGTTTAAAGTACACATCACTAAAGCCCCTAGAAAGAACCTTTGCCCTACACTGTCTGGATAGCCAGGAACCAGAAAATGGATAGCCAAGTAACCTAGGGTAGAACCAAACATGAATGGCTAAATAAATAAAAATAAATATTAAACAAGTAATTAATAATCAAATAAATAAATGAATAAATATCAATGAAATAATTCCTAATAATATTCAACTATTGTCAAAGATCAGGACTTTGTCCAGTCATCATAAGAGGGGTTTCTTCAAGCAGCAGATGGGGATCAGTGCAGAGATTCCAGCAAAATATCATACAGAGAGATACTCTAAATTGGAGGTCTCCATTTGGTCACCCTCCTTAGAGATCTGGGAACCCTGTAGAGAGAGTGGGAAAAAAAGAACTGTTGAAATCACAGGGGATACAAGACACAAGAAAAACATGGCCTACCAAATCAACTAACCATGGCTCACAGAGACTGAAGTAGCAATCACAGGATCAACACATGTATGCACCAAGTTGTCTGTATGATATGTTATGGCTGTTAGCATAGTTTATTGTGGGACTCCTAATAGTAGGAGTAGGTGTTTCTTTTCTGATTTCTCTGAGATTCATTTCCTTCTATTGGGTTGCCTTTTCCAGTCTCTCTATGAAGTGTTTTACCTTGTCTTATTGTATGTTTTCTTCTGTTTGGCTGTCATCTCTTGGAGGCTTGCTCTTTCCTGAAAAGAAAATGGAGTTCAGTGGAACTAGGAGAGCATGTTGTTACATGAGTTCTAGGAGGCAGGAGGAGGCTATGATTATGGTGTATTGTAGAGAGAAGAATTGATTTTCCATTTAAAAATAAAATAAAGATTATATAAAAATTACTTATATAATTTTTATATAATCACTTTTATAATTACTTATAAAAACTTGGTTTGTCTTATTCCAAAGAAGCTTAAATGGTTGAACATATAAAATTAATAAAGGTATTCATCATAGACAGAAATTAGAATATTATCTTCAGAAATACTAAAGGCTTTGACAAAATACAATGTACCTCTGTGATAAATGTTATGAAAAGGCCAAGAATATGCCAGGTCTGCCATGGTGATGGAAGGTATGGTCTGACATACCTGCTTCCACCTCTGGAGCAGAGCCAGCAGTACATGAGTCTTCTTGAGTACTAATGGTTGTTGTACGTGTAAAACTTGTTTATATAACAATGTACGTATTTAACTTCATGCTCCTCCTTTGGTAAATGTCCCAGCCAAGAATATCAGGGAATGTTCTCCTTGCCAAGTTATTGACACCATGATAATCAGAAACAGCATGGTTCCAGAAATCAAGATTAGGTCTGATGATCCTAGCAATATTGTGACGCTGTGATTTTCAGGACAACCCTTAAGATGTAGGAAAGAACTCTAGAATCCTGCTATACCACTCCTGGGCATATACCCAGAGGATTCCCCAGCAGGTAATAAAGATACGTGTTCCACTATGTTCCTAGCAGCCCTATTTATAATAGCCAGAACCTGAAAAGAACCCAGGTATCCCTCAACTGAAGAATGGATGCAAAGAATGTGGTATATATACACAATGGAGTACTATTCAGCCATTAGAAACAATGAATTCATGAAATTTTTAGACAAATGGATGGAGCTGGAGAACATCATACTAAGTGAGGTAACCCAGTCTCAAAAGATTAATCATGGTATACACTCACTAATAAGTCGAAAATTGGAATACCCAAAACATAATACACACATCAAATGATGTACAAGAAGAAAGGAGGAGTGACCTTGTTCTGGAAAGAATCAGTGCAGCAGTATAGGGCAAAACCAGAATAGGAAAGTGGGAAGGGGTGGATGGGAGAACCAGGGGAGGGAAGAGGGCTTATGGGACTTTCGGGGACTGGGGAGCCACAAAAGGGGAAATCATTTGAAATGTAAATAAAAAATATATTGAATAAAAATGCAAAACAAAAGAATACATATATCAGTGCAGGAACTATATTTTTTTTTACAAGATTTCTCTCTTAAAAATTTTAATAGTATTTTCTTTTTTCTCTTTTTTATTAATAATTTTATTTATTTACATTTTAAATGATATCCTCTTTCCTAGTTACTCTTCCACAAACCCGTCAGCTATGCACAATATAAGGATGCAATATGAATTTTAAGAAGGTCTTTATGAATATGAATGAACAGAGGTAGGAGCATTAAAGAGTCAGCTTAGTTAGAAAGATATTAAGAAGATGACATGATTTGGTCAGTAGGAAAAAAAGACTTGGATCATGAAACAGAGAGGAATGGTTTAAACATAGCATCAAATAGATGGTTATATAATATTTGTGGTAAAATGGTGATCTCTTCCACGGAAGAAATAAACAAGTAACTTTGGACCAGATATTCTACCCTAAAGGAGGTAGTTATGCATGTGATCCAAATAAAGGTTGGAACTCAGAAAGAATAGCCAAACCGTGCCTTAACATAGTAAAATCTATATATGATCAGCTTATATCCAGCAGCATGATAAATAGAGAAAACCTCAAGGCCTTCACATGTAGATTACTAATGAGATAAGAATGTTTACTCTCTCACTTATTGTTTAGCATAATTCTTAACATTTTTAAAAATATCAAGAAGGCATGTTCCTCTTTCTCCACATCGTCTCCAGCATTTGCTGTTCCCTGAGTTTTTTATCTTGGCCATTCTGATTGGTGTGAGGTGGAATTTCAGGGTTGTTTTTATTTGTGTTTTCCTGATGATTAAGGATGTTGAACAGTTCTTTAGGTGTTTCTGTACCATCCAGTATTCTTCAGTTGAAAATTGTTTGTTTAGTTCTGTACCGCCTTTTAATATGGTTATTTGGTTCTCTGGAGTCTAACGTCTTGAGTTCTTTGTATATATTGGATATTAGTCCTGAATTAGATGTAGGATTGCCCCTTTGTCCTATTGACAGTGACCTTTGCTTTACAGAAGCTTTGCAATTTTATGAGGTACCATTTGTCAGTTTTTGATCTTAGAGCATAAGCTACTGGTGTTCTGTTTAGGAAATTTTCCCCTGTGCCCCTGTGCTCCAGATTCTTCCCCACTTTCTCTTCTATTAGATTCAGTGTATCTGGATTTATCTTGAGGTCCTTGATGCACTTGGACTTGATCTTTAAGAATGGATCAATTTGCATCCTTCTATGTGTTGACTGCAGTTGACGCAGCATCATTTGTTGAAAATGCTGTGGGGTTTTTTGTTGTTGTTGTTTTTATTTTTGTTTTTGCACTGGATGGTTTTAGCTTTTTGTCATAGGTGTGAGGGTTCATTCCAGGGTCTTCAATTCTATTCCATTCATCTATGTGCCTGTCCCTGTACCAATACTATGTAGTTTTTAATCACTATTGCTCTGTAGTATAGCTTGAGATCAGGGTGGTGATTCTGCTAGAAGTTCTTTTATTGTTGAGAATAATTTTCACTATCCTGAGTTTTTTGTTATTCCAGATAAATTTGTAATTTTTTCTTTCTAACTCTATGAATTGAGTTGGAATTTTGATGGGGTTTGCATTGCATCTGTAGATTGCTTTTGGCAAGATGGCCATTTTTACTATATTAGTTCTGCCAATCCATGAGCATGGGAGATATTTCCACTTTGTGAGATCTTCAGTTTCTTTCTTCAGAGACTTGAAGTTCTTATCATAGAGACCTTTCACTTGTTTGATTAGAGTCAGACCCAGGTGGGTAAAACCACCCTGGAAATCAGTTTGGCAATTCCTAAGAAAACTGAATATAGCACTACCTGAGGATCCAGCTATACCCCTCCTGGGCATATACCCAGAAGATGCTCCAACATGTAATAAGGACACATACTCCACGATGTTTATAGCAGCCTTATTTATAACAGCCAGAAGCTGGAAATAACCCAGATGTCCCTCAACAGAAGAATGGATACAGAAATTGTGGTACATTTACGCAATGGAATACCACTCAGCTATTAAAACCAATGAATACATGAAATTCTTAAGCAAATGGACGGAGCTGAAAACTATCATCCTGAGTGAGTTAATCCAATCACAAAAGAATACACACAGTATGTAATCACTGATAAGTGAATATTAGCCCAAAAGCTCAGAATACCTTAGGTGCAACTCACAGACCACATGAAGCTCAAGATGAAGGAAGACCAAATTGTGAATTCTTTGACCTTTATGGGAAAGTGGATCAAAACACCCATGGTTCACAGCCAACCAATAGAATGAGAATAGGGTCCCCAATGGAGCAGCTTGAGAGAGGACCCCAGGAACTGAAGAGGTTTGCAACTCCACAGGAGGAACAATTTTATGTACCAACCAGCACCCCCAGCACTTCCATGGACTAAACCACGAACCAAAGAGTACCCATGGCTCCAGCTACATATGTCACAGAAGATGACCATTTCAGACATCAATGAGAAAAGAGGCCATTGGTCCTGTGAAGGCTCGTTTCCCCAGAGTAGAGAAAGGAATGCAAGTCTGCAAATTGGGAGGGGGTGAGGATGGGGAGGGGAGATGGGATAGGGGATTTTTGGTGGGGTAACATGGAAAGGGGTTAACATTTGAAATGTAAATGAAGCAAATATCTAATAAAAATAGCAATAAGGCAAGAAAGAAATAAAAGTAGTATAAATATGAATGAAGAAGTTTAATTACACCTGTTTATATATTTAATGATAAATAGCCTTACATTCTCACAAGAATCCTTTTAGAGCTGATATGAATACCAATATTTCAAGACACAAAATTATCAGAGACAACCAATAGTCTTTCTATATACAAATGAAAAATGAACCAAAAGAGAAATAAATTCTGTGTTGGCTAGTTTATGTCAAGTTGGAACAATCTAGAATTATCTGAAAGGAGCAGTCCTCAGTTTTAAAAATTTCCTCCTTTAGATCTGGCTGTATGGCATTTTCTTTATTATTAGTGTTATTATTATTATTATTATTATTATTATTATTATTAATTTTAACACTCCGGATTTTTTCCCTCCTGGTCAATGCTCCCACTGAATAGCATTCCATACTGTCTCCACCCCCTGTCTCCAGAAGGATGCCTTGCACCCTCAAATACTCCACTCTAAATTCTCTGGGGCCTCCAGTCTCTTGATGATTAGGTGCATCTTCTCTGACTGAACCTAGATCTGTCAGTCCTCTGCAGTATATGTGTTGGGGCCTCATAACAGCTACTGTATGCTGCCTGGTTGGTGACTCAGTATCTGAGAGATCTCAGAAGTACAGGTTAAGTGGGACTGGTGGTCCTCCTACAGGGTCACCCTCCTCCTCAACTTCTTTCAGCTTCTCCCTAATTCAACTTCAGGGGTCAGAAACTTCTGTCCATTGGTTGGGTGCAAATAACTGCATGAGATTCCTTCAGCTGCTTGTTGGGTCTTTTGGAGAGCAGTCATAATGGGTCCCTTTTTTTGTGAGCCTCAGTAATAGTGTCAGGCCTTGGGGCCTCCCTTTTAGCTGGATCCTACTTTGGGCCTGCCACTGGACCTTCCTTTGCCCTATCTTTTTGCTGGAGGTGGACTCTATAAGTTCCCTCTCCCCACTGTATGGCATTTCATCTATTGTCTCTTCCTTTGAGTCCTGAGAGTCTCTTACATCCCAACTCCCTGGTACATTCTGGAGCACCCCCAAACAAACAGACAGACAGACAAACAGACAAATAAACAAACCTCCTACCTCCCAACGTTGCCTGATTCCTTTCTTTCTGTTGGCCCTCAAGGCTTCAGGTCTTTTCTCCTACCCAATACTATATCATGTTTTCCTCTCCCCAGCTCCCAGCCCCTTTCCCTCACAGTTCCCTCTTTCCCTTTCCCTCGTGGCTGCTTTCTTCTCACTCTCAAGTGGGACTGAGGCATCCTCACTTGGCCCTTCAGCTTGATGATGTTTTCTGAGTTTTGTGGACTGTTTTGTGGGTATTCTGTACTTTTTTTTGGGGGGGGGGAGGATATCTTCTTATTAGTGAGTACATACCATATGTGTATTTTTGGTTCTGTGTTACCTCATTTAGGATAATATTTTCTAGTTCCATCCATTTGCCTGCAAAACTTAAGATGTCTTCTTTCTTAACGGCTGATTAGTAATCCATTGTGTAAATGAACCACATTTTCTGTATCCATTCTACTGTTCTGGGACATCTGAGTTGTTTCAGCTTCTGGCAACCACAAATAAGGCTGCTATGAATATAGTGAAACACATGTCCCTGTGGCACTGTGGAACATCTTTTGCATATATTCCCAAGAGTGGCATGGCTGGATCTTTAGGTATGACGAATTTCAATTTCCTGAGGAACCTCCAGATTGATTTTCAAGTCCTTGTACCAGTTTGCAATCCCACCAGCAATGGAGGAGTGTTCCTGTTTCTACACATCCTTTCCAACATATGCTATCACCTGAGTTTTTGATCTTAGCCATTCTGATTGGTATAAGGTAGAATCTCAGAGTTATTTTGATTCGCATTTCTCTGATCACTAATAACTTTGAACATTTCTTTAGGCCTTTCTCAGCCATGCAAAATTCTTCTATTATAAATTCCTGGTTTAGTTCTATACCCGATTTTTTGATTGGGTTGTTTGTTTTTTTTAGTGGTTAGCTTCTTGAGTTCTTCATATATTTTGGATATTAGCCCTCTATCAGATGTAGGGTTAGTGAAGATTTTTCCCCAATCTGCAGATTGTGGATTTGTCTTATTGACTATGTCCTTTGCTTTACAGAAGCTTTCCATTTTCATGAGATCCAATTCATCTTATCATTTCTTGATCTTAAAGTATGAGCATTTGGAGTTCTGTTGAGGAAATTCCCCCCTGTGCATAAGTTCAAGGCTCTTTCCCACTAGAGTGAGTGTATCTGGTTTTATGTTGAGGTCCTTGATGCACCAGGAATTGAGCTTTGTGCAAGGTGACAAATATGGATCTATTTTTGTTTTTGTACATAGAGACAGCCAGGTAGACCAGCACCATTTATCAAGGATGCTTTTTTTCCCCCATGGTAAATTTTTGGTTTCTTTGTCAAACACTAAATAGGCATAAGTTTGTAGTGTTTGATGGCACCAGTGCCATTCCTTGGTTGGTGGTACTGGGTTCTATAAAAGCCTACCTGAGCAAGTCATAAAGAGCAAAGCAGTAATCAATGATTCTTGATGGCCTGCACATCAGGGTCTGGCTCCAGATTCCTTCCCTGTTTGCATCCCTGTGGTGTCCATAAACAATGAGGTAGAAGAATAAACCAAATATACTTATTCATCTCCATGTTACTTTGTGTTTCATCACAACAGAAACTCTATTTAAGAGAAATCCTTTTTGCAATAACCGCCCCCCACCAAAAAAAAAAACATTAAAATAAACTTAATTAGTTAAAAAAACTCTAAAGTGAAAAGTTTGTCATTTTAAGATCAATAAAACTAGGAACTGGTTCTTTTAGAAAATCAACAGGATAGATACCCAAACAAACTAGAGGGCCTGGAGTCAGTATCGAAATTAACAAAATCAGAAATGAAAAGAGCGACATAACAACAGAAATTGTGGAAATTTAAAAACAAACAAACAAAAAATCCCCCCAAACAAACAAACAAAAAAGCCCAGATCCTACTACAAAAACCCACAGTCAACAAAACTGCCATATCTAGGTGAAAAAGATGATTTTCTAGATAGATACCATGTACCAAAGTTAAATCTGGATCATATCAACAATCTAAATAGTCTCATAATCCCCAAAGAAATAGAAGCAGTCATTAAATGTCTCCCAACCAGAAAAAGCCCAGGACCAGATGATTTTAGGGAAGAATTCTATTAGACATTCAAAGAAGACCTAAGACCAAACCTTATCAAACTATTCCACAAAATAGAGAAAGGAGGAAGACTGCTTAATTCATTCTATAAAGCCAGAATTATGCTGATACCTAAACTACAAAAAGACCCAACAATGAGAACTCAGACCAATTTCCCTTATGGATATTGATATAAAAATGCTCAATAAGATTCTCACATAGCAAATCCAAAAATACATCAAAATGATCATTCACCATGATCAAATAGGCTTCATCCCAGGAATGCAATGATGGTTCAGTATAAGGAAATCCATCAAAGTAATCCACTTTATAAACCAACTCAAACAAGAAAATGCATGGTCAGAAGTTGGAAAAGCCTTTGACCAAATACAAAACCCCTTCATGTTAAAAGCTTTGGAATGAAAGGGAATTCAAGGCACATACGTATACATAATATAGGTAAAATAGTATATAGCAAAGCAACAGCCAACAGCAAACTAAATGGAGAGAAACTTGAAGCAATCCCACTAAAATCAAGGAAAAGACAAAGTTGCCTACTCTCTCACTATTTAATCAATATAGTACTCAAGGTTCTAGCTACAGGAATTAGACAACAAAAGCAGATCAAAGGGATACAAATTGGAAAGGACAAAGTCAAAATATCACTATTTGCACGTGCTATGTTAATATACATAAGTGACCCCAAACATTTTACCAAAGAACACCTATATCTGATAAACACCTTCAGCAAAGTGGCTGGATATAAAATTAACTCAAGCAAATCAGTAGTCTTCCTCTATACAAAGAACAAATAGGCTGAGAAAGAAAATAGGGAAATGATGCCCTCCCCAGTAGTCATAAATATTATAAATACCTTGGTCTAACTCTGACCAAGCAGATAAAAGATTTGTATAACAAGAACTTCAACTCTCTGAAGAAAGAAAGCAGATTTCAGAAGATGAAAAGATCTGCTATGCTCCTGGAACAGCGAAATTAACACAGTAAAAAAATAAATAAATAAACTTCTTACCAAAAGCAATCTACAGATTCAATGCAATCCCTATCAGGAGCAGTCCAGTAGACATGAAGAACTGGGTACACACCTGAAAGCCGGGCTAGGGATGAAATAGGATGAGCAGATGAGAGAAATATGGGGCCAAGACCAAGGTTCTCATCAAAGCTCAAAGTTTAATTTTTTGCTTTATGTATATATGGGGATAAACCCAAAGACCCATCCTTTGTTTCAGCTGGGTTCTGTTGCAAAACAATCTTAGTGGCAAGTCTGCTTCTGTAGGAAATTGCAGGTGCAAGGCTCAGAAGACTCTACCCTATGTGGACTAGGTTGGTGGTGGACTGACTATGGTAAACAATTAAGGTCTGATTACTCTGCTGAAGCTGGCAGAAGGGCAATTCCAACTCAGTTTGTCACAGAAATAGAAAGAGAAAGTCTCAAATTGGAATAACTAAAACCCATGATAGTGAAACAATTCTCAACAATAAAAGAACTTCTATGGTAATCACCATCCCTGACTTCAAGCTGTATTACAGCGCAACAGTAATAAAAATCACATGGTATTGCTACAAAGACAGACAGGTACATCCATGGAATAGAATTGAAGACCCAGAAATAAACCCAATATCTATAGTTACCTAATCTTTGACAAAAAAGCCAAAACCATCCAGTGGTTAAAAAAAAATCATTTTCAACAAATGGTCATGATTCAACTGGCAGTCTCCATGTAGAAGAAGGCAAATTAATCTGTTTTTGTATCCTTGTACCAGGGTCAAGTCCATGTGGATCAAGAACTACCAAATAAATCCAGATACACTAAATCTAATAGATGAGTAAGTGGGAAATAGACTGAAACACATTGGTACAGGGGAAAATTTCTTGAAGTGAACACCAGGCTCTAAGATAAACATTTGAATAAATGAACCTTATAAAATTGAGAAACTTCTTTAAGGCAAAGAAAAGTGTCAACAGGACAAATAGGCACTCTACAGATTGGAAAAATCCTTACCAATCCTATATCCAATAGAGGGCTAATGTCCAAAATATGCAAAGAATTCAAGAAGTTAGACTCCAGACAACCAAATAACCCTTTTAAAAATAGGGTACAGTAATAAAGAATTCTTATCTGAGGACTCTTGAATGGCTGAGGAGCACCTAAAGAAATATTCAACATCTTTACTCATCAGAGAAATGCAAATCTAAAGGACCATGAGATTACACCTTAAACCAATCACAATTGCTAAGATCAAAAACTTAGACAAAAACAGATGCTGTTGAGGATGTGGAGAAAGAGGAACAACTCTTCCATTGCTAGTGGGATTGTAATCTGTTAAAACCACTCTTCAAAACAATCTGGGGCTTCCTCAGAAAATTAAAAAATACTTCTACCTGAAAATTCAGCTATATCACTACTTGGCATAAAGATAGCAACATATAACAAGGACATGTGCTTCACTACGTTCATAGCAGCCTTATTCATAATAGCCAGAAGCTGGAAACAACCCAAATGTCCCTCAAATGAAAAAAATAGATAAAGAAAATAGGGTCTATTTCCACAATGGATTAGCATTAAGCTATTAAAAACAATGACTTTTGCCTGGAACCATTTGTACCCCTTGGTTGATGGTTTAGTTCCTTGGGACTGATCCCATTTGCATATACTAAATGCCTACACTATTGCTGAGGCCAAAAACTACTCTTGTCTAAGAGCCTAGTATTTCTGTCCTCTGAGAGGCTCTGCCAGCATCTGACTTAAAATAGATGCAGATACTCACAGCCAACCATCTGGGACCCCAACTGAAGAGTTAGGGGAAAGGAATTGAAATCCCAAAGGAAGAACAATAGTATCAACTAACCACAGCTCCCAGGGACTAAGCCACTAACTAAGAAGTACACATGGACAGATCCAAGGCTCCAGGTACATATGCTTCAGAGGATTACATTATCTGGCATCAATGGGAAGGGTGGCCTTTGTTCCTATGGAGCCTTGTTGCCACAGTGCAGGGATGCTAGAGGGGTGAGGAGGAAGAGGGGGGAACCCTCTTAGAGGCAAACAGTACAGGAATGAGATGGGAGTTTGCAATTTTGAGACCTAGAAGGGGGACAATATTTGGAATGTAAATAAATAAAATAATAAACAAATCAATAAATATCATTAACCAACTGAAAAAATATCCAGTTATCAGATGAGCAAACAACATGAACTTAAATTTTCAAAAGTTGACACACTAATAGTCAATAAAATTATGAGAAAATAGTGTTTTCAGCCATGAGGAAATGTAAAACTACTCCAAGAGGCCATTTTATTGTAACCAAAGCCATTATCCTCAAAAAAGAAACATAACATTGGTAAGTATCTGTGCAAAAAGGAACAATATTACTCTCTTTTTGGAAATGTGAATTAGTGCAGTTATAATAAAAACAAATATAGGAAGACTTCTAATGATGTAAAAACTTGAATTTTCAAATGAGCCAGAAATACCCCAAGACTGTGTTTTACAGTGTCAATGTCAGGATTTGTAAGATATAGATTTACACTGAGACATCATTCATAAAGTCATTTTTGATTGAGAGATGACTCTTAATCAGTGTACATGTCAATATCAATCAAGAAAATGGAGTGAGTAGGGTCTGATGGTAAATGCTTGTCACTTCAGTACTTTAAAGATGTAGCAAGATGGCCATTTTCACTATATTAATCCAACCAATCCACGAGAATGGGAGATCTTTCCATCTTCTGAGATCTTCTTCGATTTTTTTCTTCAGAGACTTGAAGTTCTTGTCATACAGATCTTTCACTTGCTTGGTTAGAGTCAGACTAAGGTTTTTTATATTATTTTTGACTATTGTGAAGCGTGTCATTTCCCTAATTTCTTTCTCAGCCTGTTTATCTTTTGAGTAGAGGAAGGCTACTGATATGTTTGAGTTAATTTTATATCTAGCCATTTTGCTGAAGTTGTTTATTGTGCCCTCCCCTCTCAGCCTTCTGAGCTGGAATTCCAGACCTCAGTGCTAGTCCCAATCTCCCCAACCTAGGGTGGAGCTCTAGAACTAAGGTGAAGTCTATTGTTCTTCCATATCTACAATTTGGGGAATTAAGCAGGCAACCTGGTGAGCAGTGTAGCTAACACCTGCTGAGCAACTGAACCAGTTTTGCAGACAAGTTTCCAGCCTTTGGAGGAAGGGTCTCTCCCCCATCTCCCATCTGTATATTTGGAGCCTCCCTCCATTCAACTTCTAGCCTTGATCAGAAAACCCTTTGTCTTGGCTCATTATTTCTCTTGCAAACCCATTCTATTTCATCCCCAGCTTTCCTTCCAGGTAACCTTGGTTCCCTTAGCCACAGGCAGTTAGAGTTTATTATAAGAGTTCTTTGGTAAAATTTTTGGAGTCTCTTAAGTATACTATCATAGTGATATTTTGATTTCTTTCTTTGCAATTTTGTATCCTGTTGACCTCCTTTGTTTGTTGAATTGCTCTGAGTATGAATTGAGTACTATATTGAATAAGTAGGGACAGACTGTGCCACCTTGTCTTGTCCCTCATTTTAATAGGATTGCTTCAAGTTTCTCTCCATTTAGCTTGGTGTTGACTACTGGTGTGATGTATATTGCTTTTACTATGTTTAGGTATGGTCCTTGAATTCCTGATCTTTCCAAGGCTTATACTATGAAGGGGTTTTGGATTTTCTCAAATGCTTTTTCAGTATCTAATAAAATAATCATGTGGTTTTTTGCTTTATTTTGTTTTTTGTTTTGTTTTTTGAGTTTGTTTATATAGTGGATTACATTGATGAATTTCCATATATTAAACCAGCCCTGCATCCCTGGAATAAAAATGGGCATATTTCTAAAAGCAAATCTACAGATTCAAAGCAATTCCATCAAAATTCCAACTCAATTTTTCATAGAATTAGAAAGAGAAATTTTCAAATTCATTTGGAATAACAAAAAACACAGGAAAGCAAAAACTATTCCAAACAATAAAGGAACTTCTGGGGGAAATCACTACCTCAGAACTCAAGGTACATTGCTGAGCAATAATGATAAAAACTATATGGTATTGGTACAATGACTGACAGGTAAATCAATGGAATAGAACTGAAGACCCAGAAATGAATCCACACACCTATGATCTCTTTCTCTTTGACAAAGGAGCTTTAACAGAGGAAACCAGACAACATTTTCAACAAATGGTGCTGGTTCAACTGGGAGTCAACAGGTAGAAGAATACAAATTCATCCTTGTTCAAAGAACAAGGCCAAGTGGATCAAGGACCTCCACATAGAACAAGATATCTGGGACAAATGGGCACAGATAAAAATTCCCCAAATAGAACAGCAATGGCTTATGCTCTAAGGTCAACAATATACAAATGGAACCTCATGAAATTGCAAAGCTTTGGTAAGGTTTTAATAGGACAGAATAGAAACTAACAGCTTGGGAAAAGATCTTTACCAATTCTATATCCAATAGAGTGATGATATCCAATGTATACAAAGAACTCGAGAAGATAGACTCCAGAGAATGAAATAAACCTATATAAAATGGGGTACAGAGGTAAACAAAGAATTGTCAATTGAGAAATATTGAATGACAGAGAGGCACCTACAGAAATGTTCCACATCCTTAATCATCAGGGAAATAATAATCAAAACAACCCTGAGATTCCACCTCACACCAGTCAGAATGGCTAAGATCAAAAACTCAGGGCACAGCAAATGCTGGAGAGGATGTGGAGAAAGAGGAACACTCTTTCATTGTTGGTGGGATCACAAGCTGGTAATACCACTCTGGGAATCAGTCTGGTGGTTCCTCAGAAAATTGGACATAGTATTACTTGGGGACCCAGCTATACCACTTCTGAGTATATACCGAAAAGATTGTCCAAAATATAATAAGGAAACCTGCTCCACTATGTTCATAGCAGCCTTATTTATAATAGCCAGAAGCTGGAAAAAAACCAGATGTCCTTCAACAAAGGAATGCAATCAGAAAATGTGGTACATTTATACACTGGAGTACTATCAGTTATGAAAAACAGTGGCTTCATGAAATTCTTAGGCAAATGGTGGAACTAGAAAATATCATCCTGAGTGAGGTAAACCAGTAACAAAAGAAAAAACATAGTATACACTCACTGATAAGCGGATATTAGCCCAAAAGTTCAGAATACGCAAGATACAATTCACAGACCACATGAAACTCAAGAAGAATGAAGAAAAAAGTGTGGATTGAATATTTCTTCTTAGAAGGTGAAACCTAATGCCCAAGGAAATTCAGAGACAACGTATGGAGTAAAGTTGAAGGAAAGTTCATCCAGAGACTGCTCCACCTAGAGATCCATCCCATATACAGTCCAAACCCAGACTATTGCAGATGCCAAGAAGTGTTGTTGATATCCCTGAGTTTGTATTTTGATGCTAATTCCACTCCTCAGAGGGGTTGCAGATGAGGAGTTGCCTTGTGAACCTTCTCCCCATCTTAACTTTTCAAATAAAGTCTTGAGCCAATGCCTGGGCAGGAGAAAGGGGGAGGAGCTTAGAGTTTATGGGAGGAGCTACAGAGGATCAAGAGGATGGGGAGGAGCTATGAGGGATTGAAGGAGAGGCTACCTAGAGAAACCTCTATGGCTTCATGGCCTGGAGAAACCACAAGTTATATGGGATAATATAGATGTAAATATAATAGTATAGTGAGAGATCTGCCCATTCTAGGCTTATAGCTTGTTTTGTTGTTGATTGAGTTGAGAAATTTTTACTGGGGAATTGGGTTTGAAACAAAGTAGTGACAAAGAAGTACTTGCTGACAGGAGCCCGATTTAGCTGTCTTCTGAGAGGCTCTGCCAGAGCCTGACAAATACAGAGGCAAATGCTCATAGCCAACCATTGGCCTGAGCAAGGGGTCCCCCTATGGTGGAACTGGAAAAAAAGACTGAAGGAGCTGAAGGGGGTTGCAACCCCATGGGAAGAGCAACAGTATCAACCAACCATACCCTCCAGAGCTCCCAAGGACTAAACCACCAACCAAAAAGTGCACATGGAGGGACCTTTGGCTTCTGCCTCATATGTTCCAGAGGATGGTCTTGTCTAGCATCAACTGGAGGAGAGACCCTTGATCTAGGAAGGCTCGATGCCAGGGTGTAGGAGAATGCCAGGGCCAGGAGGCAGGTATGGGTCAGAGCACCCACATAGAAAAAGGGGGAGGCAGCATGGAGTTGGGATGTTCCAAATGATAAAACTTGAAATGTAAGTGAAGAAAATTTCTAATAAAAGAAAAGGAATAAGAATGATGTGGGAGGACTGTGAGTTCAAAACTAACTTGCAATAAATAATGAATTTGAGGCCAGCCTAATTGAGGTATATGTACAACACAAGGTTTTATTCAGTTATAAATTAGAATAAAATGTCCTTCGTAAGAAAATGGATTGAACTGAAGTTTCATATATTAAGTGAAATAAGCCTTTCTCACAAGAAGAAGTATCAGATATTTCTGTTCAGATGTAGAGTATGGCAAGAGGGTACATTAAAGAGAACTACTAGTTATGCAGAAGAGGAAAATAGGATGGGAGGTAAGAAAGTAAAACCAAAAAGATGAGTATGATGAGAGTATATGCTATTTATATGTGAAAATGTCATATAAAACCAACTACTCTGTATAGGTAACATTTGTTATTAAAAATATATGAATGAAAGCTTTTGTCCCTAGAAAATAAACAAAATTTGTTATTGAACACTTAATGATGTTCAAAATATTAAAATTTTATAAAAAATAATCTAATAATACTTCATTTAATAAAGTAATACACACAAATAATAATTAATCAATATTAATGTCAACAAGTCTAGGTACAAATTTATGAATGACTTTGGAGACTCCATTCTTACATACTCTGGGGCCTGTTTAATCCCCGGTGAGAAGTTCACATCCATTATCATGAATTGGGATATAAGCACAAATCATTATTTCTTCTCTTTCTACTTGATTACCTAAGAGGTAGTCAGAAGGGAGATGCATTCTGGATAGTTAATGAGATCAGAAAGATTAAAAAGCCTCAAAAAATTGCAGTGTGCTGGAGGACATGGTGGCTCTGAGGTTGGGTATATTGCTTTCCTTCAGATACATTTGGTAAATTCTTAACTATAAATTTGAGCTACTGTGGTAGTGATTCCTGGAACATCCTGTTTGCAAGGTCTTTGACAAATTAAGGAAACAAGACTCTTTAGTTGCATTGGTTTAGCTCTAACATATCAAAAAATTAGTTCTTCAAGATTAGCAAAGGTGAGTCTCGAGAAGAATCAGCACTGAGTTGATTAAGCAGAAAAAAATGCAAGTTTCTCTGGTCTCAATCTTCTGTATTTATCCATGTATATTAGAAATGGCAGCTATGATATTTAATAAGTCAAAATTGCAGGAGGGCCTTTACTGTACTTCCTTATTTTTTCATTTTTTATCTTGGTTCATCCTCATTCTGGGAGCATTACAAGTATAGCAGCTCCAGAAGACACATCAACAATATAGCAGCATCCAGAAAGGAGAGATTATCTCTTTCATGAAACGCTGGTGTGTGCTATAAATACAGAAAGATTACATAAGAATAGATGTTGAAAATAATATTTATGAATTTATTTATAAACACTATAACCAGTCCTGACATGTTCACTTACCTTTCTTTCTCTTATACATCTTTGAAAGCATATTTATGGCTCTGAATTAACTCTTTAATTTAGACTACAGTTTTAAGGGAATGTGTGGAAAAGAAGATCATGTGGTTACATGTGAATCTGAGGTTACAGATATTCCCCAAAGTTATTACCAATGACTGATACCTTAGCAGTTTGAAGCAGTACATCTAGAACCCAACAGACTGGTCCTTCAGGGAATCAGAACAAGAGGACGGCCCTTCTACATGAATGCTTTTCTTCTGGCTTTTATGATAGAACTGAGGTGTTTAGTAAATAACTTAAGCAGGGGTAGGAATCAGGAAGTGAAATGTTAGATAACTAGAAACTTTGGAAGATAGCCTGAAGAAGTTTGCCAGAGGGCTTAACTTGGTCATTCTGTCTCTTTATTTTCCATTAAAAATCGCATAGATATCACATAGATAGAAGCGATATTGATCTAAAGGTAGGTGTGTTGTTGCAGTAAGTTTCAATGCCATGAAACAAAGGAGAGTTTAAATTTTCTTTGCCCCTCTGTCACGAACAACATCTTGGAAACAGAAGACAAAGACATCTGCTGATGAAATATTTTTGTCTACCCAGATCTTCAATAATAAGCATGCTGGCTGGAAATGGCTCCTTTGTGACTGAGTTTGTTCTTGCTGGTTTGACAGATCGTCCAGAGCTCCTGCTGCCTCTCTTTTACCTGTTTCTACTGATCTACATCGTCACAGTTGTAGGAAACTTTGGCTTGATCACCCTGATTGGCCTCAATCCACACCTGCACACCCCTATGTACTATTTCCTCTTCAACCTCTCCTTCATTGATCTTTGCTACTCTTCTGTGTCCAGTCCCAAAATGCTAATGAACTTTGTCTCTGAGAAGAATTCCATCTCCTATGAGGGGTGCATGACTCAGCTGTTTCTCTTTCTCTTTTTTGTCATCTCTGAATGCTACATGTTGACCTCAATGGCCTATGATCGCTATGTGGCCATCTGTAATCCACTGCTGTATAAGGTCACCATGTCCCCTCAGGTCTGTTCTATGTTATCATTTGCTTCTTATGGTATGGCATTTGCTGGAGCCTCTGCCCACACAGGCTGCATGCTCCGACTGACCTTCTGCAATGCCAATGTCATCAACTTTTATTTGTGTGACATTCTGCCCCTCCTCCAACTTTCCTGCACCAGCACCTACGTCAACGAAGTTGTGGTTCTCATAGTTGTGGGTGTTAACATCACAGTCCCCAGCTGTACCATCCTCGTTTCCTATGTTTTCATCCTTGCCAACATTCTAAACATCAAATCCACACAAGGAAGATCAAAAGCTTTCAGCACCTGTAGCTCTCACATCATGGCTATTTCTTTGTTTTTTGGGTCAGGTGCATTCATGTATCTTAATCATTCTGGATCTATGGACCAGGGAAAAGTTTCTTCTGTTTTCTATACTAATGTGGTTCCCATGCTCAACCCTTTGATCTATAGTTTGAGAAACAAGGATGTCAAAATAGCACTGAAGAAAGTTACAATGAAAGTCCACAGCAGATTCGTACCCTGAGTAGAAATCAAATAATATAAAGAACTAAAATTTAAGTTTAAAGATTCTTCAGCTTTACTGCTGTTTCTATGAATATATTTTGTTCATACCCATGTGGCTTTAATATGCATTACTTTTATGTTAAAAGTTGCTATCGATATTCTTACATATTTGTATTATAACAATTATGTATAACACAAAGGCTGTGCCATATCATTACTCTAGACTTTCTATAATTTTCCAATCTCTATTTTAAGGATTGCAGGTACATATTAGTTAAAGTTATGCCCATAAAAATAGTTGTATCTTGTTTGAATAACAACAAACATTTTCTAGTATAACTAACAATAAAATATAATATATAATTTATCTTTGGATATAGACTACAAACTCTTATAGAATAAATTCAGCCCACCATCAAAGGAGGCAACTGTATTGAGCAGTTTTCTGAAATGTAGATCCTTTTTTTTCCTCAGGTCAAATTCAAATATTTATGACACAGGTGCACTTATGTTTTTAATATATAACAAGTCATATCTAAAAGGAATGATTACCATTCCAGCACAAGACCATGTTTAACACTTCAGATTTTGTACTTTTATTTTATAAAAATGACCTCTTTATGTAAATTAGACAAATCTCCCAAAGTTCATTTAAGGTCATTTTATGAATAGTTATAATTTCTACCCAAAACACTAACCAACATTTATTTAAATTACTTAATATACGTATGTATATGGGAATGGTGTTCATGGGTTTTACATTTTTGTAGAGAATTGGATTAAAACTTAGATGAAAGCTTCATTAAATCTATAGTCTGCTTAGGAATGATGAGCTCCTGGGAGGTCTTCCCAATACTTAGTATCATTATTATTCAGTATTTTCAATATTTTTAATTCCTCACTGACTGCCGTCCTTCAGATACAGAAAAGACATGATAAGAGTATAGTTTTTGCTGGTTTAATTATATCTAGAATGAAAATTCTGACCAACAGAAATATAATACATTGCATGCAGTTGAAAAATTATATATTGAGCCTAATATATTTGTCACATTAGCAATTAGAGGAAATATGCTTTCCAATGGAGGATGTACAGAAGAAGACAGATGTTTAAAATCACATTTTCAAAAACATTTATTAGTGCACAGTAAAAAACAAGTATATGAATAATAATAAAATTAAACCCTAGTTTTAGATTTACTGTTTCATTTGAAGAACTATATTCCATAATTTGACAAAAAATGTATGCATGTTCTAAATAAAAATGGGGAAAATAGAAAAGGATCTCATTAACATTATTCTTAAATACTACATATTACACAAAATGAAAAATTGTGGAGATGGTAAAATTATGTTTAGAAACAGTGAATTCTGTGTATGTGTGCATGCAGGAATAAGAATAAGAGAAGGAGGACAAGGGGTAGTTGGTGACTATGGAAGAGCTTGGGGTAATAAAGGTGAATTGGGAGGATGATCCAGTTGTGTTCTCTTACATTTTCTCAAAACTATTTAGAGTTTTTACTCATTTATTTTAATTTTTTTATTTTTAATAAAAATATAATTAAATAATTTTCCAATTGTCCTTTCATGTCTTCTACCTTTCCAATGCACATGACCATGCTCTCTCTAAGATACAAGGCTTCTATTTGCTTAATTATCATTACATATATATTGATATATATATTCCTAACAAGATAACACAAATCTCTGTCCATATAATGTTGGATCTTTGCCTGAGTTTATGGCTGACCACTGATGTTTGATAACCAATGTTTCTTGGATAAAAAACAATATTTGTTGCACTGCCCCTTCCTTTTGTCAACCTTGTTTAGAAATATTTTGTTAAACATCTATGATAATTCTGGTAGCAGAGCACTGATGGTGACTTTCTGAAAGATGCTAAAATTTACAGGGAATTCAATTAGTCTGGGGCAAGACCTTGGGCAATCCACTTAACACGAGGAAACAAGAAAGGAAGTACCATAAACTCAGAGTTCCTTTCTGAGCTCAGGATAATTAAGGAAGCAAGAGACTATTTATCTACACTGGGGATGGATGTTCTCTAGAGTGAATGGAAAGTATAAGTGCAATTGTGGGTCCCTCAGGAAATAAGTATCAATATCAGGAAACAATAGAATTTCCTCAGCTCCTTCTCCAATTTAAATGTTATCCTCTGAAGAAAAGCCTAGATAATGTCTGAACCCTACTTAGAAGGACACACATCTCACAGTTAAAGGCGCCTTTTCTCTTTTTCCAGGAAAGACTTGAAGCCTTAATCACAAATAATGCTGTATAATTCAGAAATTGTCCAGAAAAACTGTCTTGTTTATACCTTCCTTAAATTGATGGATCTGAGTCTTTGAATCTGAAATATTTATACAAACAAACATGGATAAATGGGAAAGTAAGACCTCAAGTGTTTAGGCTGAAAATTATGATTTTTCTGAATTACCGGTACACCTATAGCTCTCTCTCTTTTTCTCTCTCTCTTTCTGTTTCTCTCTTTCTCTCTCTCTGTCTCTCTGTCCTTCTCTTTCTGTTTCTCTCTGTCTCTTTCTGTTTCTCTCTGTCTCTTTCTGTTTCTCTCTGTGTCTTTCTCTCTATGCTTTTTTCTCCTTTTTAAATGAATATTTGCTTTTATTTTTATTTTTAATGTTTTATTTTTATTTTCTTGAAAATATTTTTTATTAAACATATTGTGATTAGAATTTTCTCTCCACCAACTTCTCTGAGGTACTCTCTACCTGCCAGTTTACCAGTCCAAAGTATTTATTAATGTATGAGGGAATTCAGTGAACTTATTTACTTTTTTGTGCAAAATGAGACACAAGTAAAATATTCTTCAAAAGAGAGCCTACAGTGGGATCAATGCATTTTAAGAGGTGAAGGTTCCAACTGGAGTTGCACTCTGTTATATGGTGGCAGGAGACATTCTTTCCATGTCCTTTTAATTTCAGATTAAGGATATGGTTTTCATTCTTACTACATCAAATGTGAATGTGCAGTAGCAATCAACAGTATCCCTTCCAGGTATCTGCTTCCTAGTTTTATTGTTGTGTTGAGGGCTCTAGTGGAGGGAGACTGGAGGTGAGAGAAGACTGAATTGTTTTTTTTTTATTCGATATAATTTATTTACATTTCAAATGATTTCCCTTTTCTAGCCCCCCCACTCCCCGAAAGTCCCGTAAGCCCCCTTCTCTTCCCCTGTACTCCCACCCACCCCTTCCCACTTCCCCGTTCTGGTTTTGCCGAATACTGTTTCACTGAGTCTTTCCAGAACCAGGGGCCACTCCTCCTTTCTTCTTGTACCCCATTTGATGTGTGGATTATGTTTTGGGTATTCCAGTTTTCTAGGTTAATATCCACTTATTAGTGAGTGCATACCATGATTCACCTTTTGAGTCTGGGTTACCTCACTTAGTATGATATTCTCTAGCTCCATCCATTTGCCTAAGAATTTCATGAATTCATTGTTTCTAATGGCTGAATAGTACTCCATTGTGTAGATATACCACATTTTTTGCATCCACTCTTCTGTTGAGGGATACCTGGGTTCTTTCCAGCATCTGGCAATTATAAATAGGGCTGCTATGAACATAGTAGAGCATGTATCCTTATTACATGGTGGGGAGTCTTCTGGGTATATGCCCAGGAGTGGTATAGCAGGATCTTCTGGAAGTGAGGTGCCCAGTTTTCGGAGGAACCACGAGACTGATTTCCAGAGTGGTTGTACCAATTTGCAACCCCACCAGCAGTGGAGGAGTGTTCCTCTTTCTCCACACCCTCTCCAACACCTGCTGTCTGGTGACTTTTTAATCTTAGCCATTCTGACTGGTGTAAGATGAAATCTTAGGGTTGTTTTGATCTGCATTTCCCTAATGACTAATTAAGTTGAGCATTTTTTAAGATGCTTCTCCGCCATCCGAAGTTCTTCAGGTGAGAATTCTTTGTTTAACTCTGTACCCCATTTTTAATAGGGTTGTTTGGTTTTCTGGAGTCTAACTTCTTGAGTTCTTTATATATATTGGATATTAGCCCTCTATCTGATGTAGGATTGGTGAAGATCTTTTCCCAATGTGTTGGTTGCCGATTTGTCCTCTTGATGGTGTCCTTTGCCTTACAGAAACTTTGTAATTTTATGAGGTCCCATTTGTCAATTCTTGCTCTTAGAGCATACGCTATTGGTGTTCTGTTCAGAAACTTTCTCCCTGTACTGATGTCCTCAAGGGTCTTCCCCAGTTTCTTTTCTATTAGCTTCAGAGTGTCTGGCTTTATGTGGAGGTCCTTGATCCATTTGGATTTGAGCTTAGTACAAGGAGACAAGGATGGATCAATTCGCATTCTTCTGCATGCTGACCTCCAATTGAACCAGCACCATTTGTTGAAAAGGCTATCTTTTTTCCATTGGATGTTTTCAGCCACTTTGTCGAGGATCAAGTGGCCATAGGTGTGTGGGTTCATTTCTGGATCTTCAATCCTGTTCCATTGATCCTCCTGCCTGTCACTGTACCAATACCATGCAGTTTTTAACACTATTGCTCTGTAGTATTGCTTGAGGTCAGGGATACTGATTCCCCCAGATTTTCTTTTGTTGCTGAGAATAGTTTTAGCTATCCTGGGTTTTTTGTTGTTCCAGATGAATTTGATAATTGCTCTTTCTAACTCTGTGAAGAATTGAGTTGGGATTTTGATGGGTATTGCATTGAATCTGTATAGTGCTTTAGGCAAAATGGCCATTTTAACTATATTGTTTCTACCGATCCATGAGCATGGGCGGTTTTCCTATTTTTTGAGGTAGAAGACTGAATCTTTATAAAGAATTCTTCTCTTCTATTTTGTGATATTTTATAAATAACATTAGAATTTGTACAATTTGATATGAGACTTAAGATAATTTATTTGAACCTGCACCAGCTGGTTCTGTATACAGTCATGACTAGAAGAAGCATTGACAACATACACTTCACAAGAGTGAAGGATTGAGTACATAGTGTGGATTATCTTCTAATATAGCTCTATTTTCTGTGTTGACAGATTCTCTTAGCAAAGAATGGTCTCAGTAAATGTCTCTTTGGTAACTGAATTTGTTTTGGTAGGATTAACAGACCAGCCTTATCTACAAATGCCCATGTACTTTGTGTTTTTAGCAATATACATGGTCACTGCTTTGGGAAATCTATCTTTGATAATTCTCAGTATGCTGAAATTTACCTTCATACCCCTCTGTACTTTTTCCTCTTTAACTTGTCCGTTGTAGACCTTTGTCACTCTTCTGTGTTCACGCTCCAAATGCTGATGAACTTTATAATAAGAAAGAACACATTTTCTTACATGAAGTGTATGATCTGACTCTATTTTTCTTGTTTGCTTTTTTTTTGTTGTTGTTGTTGTTGTTGTTTCTGAGTGTTAATGTGTTGACTTCAATGGCCTATGATTGCTATGTGGCCATCTGTAAACCACTGTTGTACAGTCTCGTCATGTCCTCTAAATTACGTTTGAACCTAATGCTTGGATCCTACTTGATTGCATTTTCTGAGTCTGCAGCTCACACTGCTTGCATGCTTAGATTGACCTTCTGTGATGCCAACACCATCAACTACTACATCTGTGATATCCCTTCTTTGCTTCAGCTCTCCTGTACGACCACACATGTCAATGAGTTTGTCGTTATTATTGTTGGCAACATCAATATTGTTGTTCCCACTTCAACACTATTTGTCATCTATGCTTTTTTCCTCTCCAGCATCTTCTGCATCAGGTCTTCTGAGGGCAGGTCCAAAACCTTCTTTCAGCACCTGCAGCTCACATATCATTGCTGCTTTTCTGTTCTTTGGCTCAGGTGCAATCAGGTATTTCAAACCCTCCTCAGTTGAGTCTATGGACTAAGGAAAAATATCTTCTGTCTTTTTTACCAATGTGATTCCCATGATAAATCCTACTCTATAGCTTGAGGAACAAAGACATTAAAGTTGCCCTGAGGAAGAGGAAATTTTGACTGTATAATGTTGTGTGTATGACTCTATTTTTAGGCATAGAGATAGTTTCTTTTTATGGGTAATATTTCATTGAAAGATTTTTATTACCTTGTTTTTTAGCCAAATTTTTGCTGCTTTTTTGTTTTTTCAGTTTTGATCAAGCAGAACCCCTTGTTTTTCTTTTTCTTTCTTTCTTTCTTTCTTTCTTTCTTTCTTTCTTTCTTTCTTTCTTTCTTTCTTTCTTTCTTTCTTCCTTCCTTCCTTCCTTCCTTCCTTCCTTCCTTCCTTCCTTCCTTCCTTCCTTTCTTCCTTTCTTTCTTTCTTTCTTTCTTTCTTTCTTTCTTTCTTTCTTTCTTTCTTTCTTTCTTTCTTTCTTTTTATATTAATTATTTATTTATTTATTTATTTACTTATTTATTTATTTATTTATTTATTTATTTATTTTTGGTTTTTCAAGACAGGGTTTCTGTGTATAGCCCTGACTGTCCTGGAACTCACTCTGTATACCAGGCTGGCCTCAAACTCAGAAATCTGCCTGCCTCTGCCTCCCAAGTCCTGGGATTACAGGCATGCACCACCACCACCCAGCAAACACCTTGTTTTAATTATGAAGGCTAGTCTGCTTTTTCATTCTTTCATAAAAAGAAAATTTAAATGCTTGAGTTTAATTGGCTAGAGATTCTCCCTTCTCCCGTCCTTGTCACGTTCATAAATTTCTTTTTTCATTTGTTTTAATTAGATATTTACTTTATTTACATTTCAAATGTTATCCCCCTTCCTTGTTTCCCCCCCAAAAAACCCCAATCCTATACCCCTTCATCATGCTCAACAACCCATCCACTCCTGCTTACCTCTTCTGGTATTCCCCTACACTGCTGCATGGTGCATTCACAGGACCAAGAAGCTCTGCTCTCATTGATGTCTGACAAGGTCAAGGCCATCCTCTGCTACATATGCAGCTGCAGCCATGGGTCCCTCCATGTATACTCTTTCGCTGGTGGTTTAGTACCTGGGAGCTCTGGAACTACTGGTTGGTTAATATTGTTGTTCCTCTTATGGGGATGCAGCTTCTTGCATCCTTTCTCCAGCTCCTCCATTGGGGACCCTGTGTTCAGTCCATTGGTTGGCTGTGAGCATCCACTTCTGTGTTTGTCAGGCACTGGCAGAGCCTCTCAGGAGACAGCTATATTAGGCTATTCTGTTAAATATTTAAAATAATATGATTACAACAACTTACCAATTTCTGCCCACTCATTGCAAACTTGTCTTCATGTAATAACAGTGCAATTTATACTGCTTTAGTCATGTCTAAGAATGAAAATTCTGACCAAAGATTATAATAGATTGCATGCAGGTGAAGAAAATGATGTATATGTGATGGTCTTGAAAGATCCTTGCATATGTCTCACATTAGAAATGAAAGGACGTATGAAGCTTTCCAGCAGAGGATGCACTGAAGAGGACAGATGTTGAAATTTCATTTTCAAAAAACCACATTACTAGTGCAAAAATAAGAAACTACATGAACAATAGAAAAAGGCAACACTGCTGAAGATTTACTATATCATTTGAGGAACAATTTTCTGTCATTTAGCATGTGTGTGTGTGTGTGTTTTCTAATTAAAAATTTGAAAACAGACATGGATTTCATTAACATTCTTCTTAAATAAAAATATTATATGTTAAAACATGTTACACAGAATAAGAATTGTAGAAATGTTAAGATTGTGTTGTGCCTTCATCTAGCTGTACTTCATATTCTATTTATGCATATTTTCCATTCGAATAAGGTGCTAGTAAAAGCTGTTACCTTTGAAACTCTTAAAGTTAATGTGCCTTTGTAATTTATGCAGAGGACAACTGAGTATATTCATCATAAACAAAAAATTAAAGCAATGTGCCAATGTCACATTCCCTATGTTAAGGAAGAAGACAAGGCAAACAAAAGATCGTGTCCTTTGTAGTAGGGCAGGCACATACCAACAGAGAATGGTGGGAGTTGTTGACTGAGCATTCTGAGAGGCTCAACAACCTGACCTTTCTTACACTGTATAGTTGCCAAACTCACCAATATTGGCAGGTAACAAAAGATGGAGATACTACCTTATATTTACTGGAAAGACAGTGTGCATTGATATTCATGGGTACAAGTCAATATTGACTTTGATAGTTACCAGATATTAAGATTTTGATATAATTATATTTCATATCTATTTAACTGTCTTTTTGTGTATATGACTATAGATCCATTTTTCTGTCTATCTATATACAGTAAATAAGATCCCTGGGCTGCCACTGTATCCAAATAATCCATACGCTTCTATGATTTTTATGTTACAATCCTTAAAGATAATGACCACAGTATCTCAATTCGGTAAATTTCATAACTTATTTTTACATATTACAAAAAATGGGGATAATAAATAGCTACAATGGTTTATAATTTTTAAAAATAGCTCATACTTTTCAATTGAGGCAAATCAGTTTACATTGAAATTGTTAATTTTTCTGCATGGATCATCTTTAAACTTGCAACTCTAGGAGAGTATTATGTAGGATTTCAAGTGGGTACAAGATGTCATATTTTTGAGACTTAGTCGTGCCCCCTTTAAAGACAATAGCATTTGATGAACTGTTGTTATGGTTGGAGCAGAAAAAAAAGCTTTTGAAGTTAGCATTTTTAAGGTAATAATACAAATTTTAGACTCTTAATTTTCTATTTAAAATCTTTCATTTGTGTATGCCAATATGATTTAAAATCAGTGGAGTCCAACATAAGTTGTATCCTTATTCTCTCTCTTAACTTCAATTCAGTCTCAGGTGGATGAACTAAAGCCAAAGTGTTCAGGAAATAGCCAGGGAGCAAGCTTTATCCAAAAACTAATTAAGAATATCAGAAAGAGTTCCTTGAAGAAGGATTCATAAAAGACAAGTGATCTGCCAGTCTATTTCATCATTGTAATGCATAGTACCTCACAGTAGAAAGGTCAATATTAAGTGTCACACTTGTATTAAATTTGTAGAGACAAAAAAAAAATAAAATGTCCTTCACATTAAAAGAAAAACTTCTCTATCCTGAGTAATATACTTTTATTTGCATTGTTTGGGCTCACAAATTTGAAATATATCCTATGAATATATGTTTCCAAGTGTATACATGTTGACTGAAGTATTCCAAATAAAAATATACACATTTTGTAAATCTGTACTTTTTTAAAATATTGAAAGGCTTGTTTTGAATAATTGTAATGATTATATTTAATAAAATGGTTTGAAGTTTTAATATGTGAATATTTCATATATGCTGTTGTATAACGTCAGGTCAAGATTATTTCTCTTTAAATTTGGCATTGGATATATTTATCATAATAGTACCACAAGACAATGGAAGACTTGTGTATAAAATCTATGACTCGAGCCCAGAGCACAGCTCATTCCTGTGGCACAGAGCTTAGGCTTCAATCCTGAGGCCTCTAGTGGTAGCCCTCAGACCTCTCCGCTTCCGGATCCAGATCAGCCTGGGCGGCAACACCACATCTCCAGGTCCTGAAAGAGGCAAGAAGGGCTTCCGGGCGGCCAGCGGGGAGAAGTCAGTGTGCTCTGGTGAATCCAGCGGGCCCCAGCAGGAGCCTTCAGGTGTCTGCTTCAGGGTCTGAACAGCCTGGGCAACAGCACCCTGTCTACAGGCAGTGCAGGAGGTAAGCTGTGCACCAGAGGCCACCTGGGAAGGCGCAGCTTGCACTGGTGAGTCCAGCATTGACAAGACCAACTAACACCAGTGAGAACTAGATGGCAAAAGGCAAATGCAGGAACGTAACTAACAGAAATCAAGGCAATATGGCAACATCTGAACCCAATTCTCCTTTACCAGCATGTCCTGGATACCCCATCACACCAGTAAAACAAGATTTGGATTTAAAATCACTGGTCATAATGCTGGTACAGGAACACATGAAGAACATACTTACAGAAATTCAGGAGAAAATGGATCAAAAGTTAGAAGCCCTTGCAAGGGAAACACAAAATCATTGAAAGAAATCCAGGAGAATACAAAAGCCAATAATGAGGAAACACAAAAAACACTTAAAGGAATACAAGAGAACTTTGGTCAACAGGCTGAGGTCATGAAAGAGGAAACACAAAAATCTCTTAAAGAATTACAGGAAAGCACAAACAAGCAAGTGAAGGAGCTAAGCAAAACCATCCAGGATCTAAAATCAGAAGTAGAAACAACTAAGAAAACTCAAAGGGAGACATCTTTGGAGATAGAAAGCCTTGGGAAGAAATCAGTGGACATAGATGCAAATATCAACAACAGAATACAAGAGATAGAAGAAAGAATCTCAGATGCTGAAGATTCCATAGAAACCATGGACTCAACCGTTAAAGAAAATGCAAAAAGCAAAAAGCTTGTAACCCAAAACAAGAAGAACTCTCAATCCTGAACATCTATGCTCCAAATGCAAGGGCACCCTCTTTCTTAAAAGAAACTTTATTAAAGCTCAAAGCACACTTTGCACCTAACACAATAATTGTGGGTGACTTCAACACTGCACTTTCCTCAATGGACCGATCAGGAAAACAGAATCTAAACAGGGACATAATGAAACTAATTGAAGCTTTGGACCAATTAGATTTAACAGATATATATAGAACATTCTATCCTAAAGCAAAAGAATATACCTTTTTCTTAGCACGTCATGGCACCTTCTCCAAAATCGACCATATAATTGGTCACAAGACAGATCTCAACAATTATAAGAAGATCGAACTAATCCCATGCCTCCTATCAGATCACTAAGGAGTAAAAGTGGTCTTCAATAGCAACAAAAACAACAGAAAACCCACATACACGTGGAAATTGAACAATATTCTACTCAATGATACCTTGGTCAAGGAAGAAATAAAGAAAGAAATTAAAGACTTTTCAGAACACAATGAAAATGAAGACACGACATACACAAATCTATGGGACACAATGAAAGCAGTGCTAAGAGGAAAACTCATAGCCCTGAGTGCCTCCAAAAAGAAAATGGAGAGAGCATACTTTGCCAGCTTAATGACACACCTGAAAGCCCTGGAACAAAAACAAGCTATTTCACCCAGGAGGAGTAGAAGAAAGGAAATCATCAAACTCAGGGCTGAAATCAATCAAGTAGAAAGAAAGAGAACCATACAAAGAATCAACAAAACCAGGAGCTGGTTCTTTGAGAAAATCAACAAGATAGATAAACCCTTAGCCAGACTGACCAAAGGGCACAGAGAAAGTATCCAAATTAACAAACTTAGAAATGAAAAGGGAGATATAACAACGGAAACTGAGGAAATCCAAAAAATCATCAGATCCTACTACAAGAACCTGTACTCAACACAACTGGAGAATTTGGAGGAAATGGACAATTTCCTTGACAGATACCAAATACCAAAATTAAATCAGGACCAAATAGATCATCTAAACAGTCTCATAATGCCTAAAGAAATAGAAGGAGTCAAATAAAGTCTTCCAACCAAAAAAAGCACAGGACCAGATGGTTTCAGTACAGAATTCTATCAGACCTTCAAAGAAGAGTTAACACCAATACTCTTCAAATTATTCCACAAAATAGAAACAGAAGGAACACTACCCAATTCCTTCTATGAAGCCACAATTACACTGATACCAAAACCACACAAAGATCCAACAAAGAAAGAGAACTTCAGACCAATTTCCCTTATGAACATCGATGCAAAAATACACAATAAAATTCTTGCCAACCGAATCCAAGAACACATCAAAACGATCATCCATCATGATCAAGTAGGCTTCATCCCGGTAATGCAGGGTTGGTTCAATATATGGAAATCCATCAATGCAATCCACTACATAAATAAACTCAAAGAAAAAAACCACATGGTCATTTCATTGGATGCTGAAAAAGCATTTGACAAAATTCAGCATCCTTTCATGCTTAAAGACTTGGAAAGAACAGGAATTCAAGGCCCATACCTAAACATACTAAAAGCAATATACAGCAAACCGGTAGCCAGCATCAAACTAAATGGAGAGAAACTTGAAGCAATCCCACTAAAATCAGGGACTAGACAGGGCTGCCCCCTTTCTCCTTTTCTTTTCAATATTGTACTTGTGGTACTAGCTCGGGCAATTCGACAACATAAGGAGGTCAAAGGGATACAAATTGGAAAGGAAGAAGTCACACTATCATTATTTGCAGATGATATGATTCTCTACCTAAGTGACCCAAAAAACTCCACTAGAGAGCTCCTACAGCTGATAAATAACTTCAGCAAAGTGGTAGTTTATAAAATCAATTCAAGCAAATCAGAGGCCTTCCTATACTCAAAGGATAAGCAGGCTGAGAAAGAAATTAGGGAAATGACCCTCTTCACAATAGCCACAAGCAGTATAACGTATCTTGGGGTGACTCTTACCAAGTATGTGAAAGATGTGTATGACAAGAACTTCAAGACTCTTAAGAAGGAAATGGAAGAAGACGTCAAAAAATAGGAAAACCTCCTGTGCTCATGTATCGGTAGAATCAATATAGTTAAAATGGCCATTTTGCCAAAAGTAATCTACAGATTCAATGCAATACCCATCAAAATCCCAACTCAATTCTTCACAGAGTTAGAAAGAGCAATTATCAAATTCATCTGGAATAACAAAAAACCCAGGATAGCTAAAACTATTCTCAGCAACAAAAGAAAGTCTGGGGAAATCAGTATCCCTGACCTCAAGCAATACTACAGAGCAATAGTGTTAAAACCTGCATGGTATTGGTACAGTGACAGGCAGGAGGATCAACGGAACACGATTGAAGATCCAGAAATGAACCCACACACCTATGGCCACTTGATCCTTGACAAAGAGGCTGAAAACATCCAATGGAAAAAAGATAGCCTTTTCAACAAATGGTGCTGGTTCAACTGGAGGTCAGCATGCAGAAGAATGCGAATTGATCCATCCTTGTCTCCTTGTACTAAGCTCAAATCCAAATGGATCAAGGACCTCCACATAAAGCCAGACACTCTGAAGCTAATAGAAAAGAAACTGGGGAAGACCCTTGAGGACATTGGTATAGGGAGAATGTTTCTGAACAGAACACCAATAGCATGTGCTCTAAGAGCAAGAATTGACAAATGGGACCTCATAAAATTACAGAGTTTCTGTAAGGCAAAGGACACCATCAAGAGGACAAATCAACAACCAACAATTTGGGAAAAGATCTTCACCAATCCTACATCAGATAGAGGGCTAATATCCAACATATATAAAGAACTCAAGAAGTTAGACTCCAGAAAACCAAACAACCCTATTAAAAAATGGGGTACAGAGTTAAAAAAAGAATTCTCACCTGAAGAACTTCGGATGGCGGGAAGCATCTTAAAAAATGCTCAACTTCATTAGTCATTAGGGAAATGCAAATCAAAACAATCCTGAGATTTCACCTTACACCAGTCAGAATGGCTAAGATTAAAAAGTCACCAGACAGCAGGTGTTGGAGAGGGTGTGGAGAAAGAGGAACACTCCTCCACTGCTGGTGGCGTTGCAAATTGTTACAACCACTCTGGAAATCAGTCTGGTGGTTCCTCTGAAAACTGGGCACCTCACTTCCAGAAGATCCTGGTATACCACTCCTGGGCATATCCCCAGAGGATTCCCCACCATGTAATAAGGATACATGCTCTACTATGTTCATAGCAGCCCTATTTATAATTGCCAGATGCTGGAAAGAACCCAGGTATCCCTCAAGAGAAGAGTGGATGCAAAACATGTTGTATATCTACACAATGGAGTACTATTCAGCCATTAGAAACAATGTATTCATGAAATTCTTAGGCAAATGGATGGAGCTAGAGAGCATCATACTAAGTGAGGTAACCCAGACTCAAAAGGTGAATCATGGTATGCAGTCACTAATAAGTGGATACTAACCTAGAAACACGGAATACCGAAAACGTAATCTACACATCAAATGAGGTACAAGAAGAAAGGAAGATTGGCCCCTTGTTCTGGAAATACTCAGTGAAGCAGTATTCAGCAAAACCAGAACGGGGAAGTGGGAAGGGGTGGGTGGGAGGACTGGGGGAGAGAAGGGGGCTTAAGGGACTTTTGGGGAGTGGGGGGGGCTAGGAAAGGGGAAATCATTTGAAATGTAAATAAAAAATAAATCGAATAAAAAAAATCTATGACTCATTAAGCATATTTCCTGCATATTTTTTTACATCTCATTTGATCTCAGCACCACAGTGTTTATAGGCCCTCTCTGTAACCAACATTCATATCATATACATATATAAATGCATTGTGGATATAAAACTTAACAACCAAAAAGCACCATGGTGTTTTCCTTAACTTGATTAATTTACATATTTTTACATATATGTGTTGTGTGTGTGTGTGTGTGTGTGTGTGTGTGTGAGATCAGCAGTAAAAATAATAGAAAGGGAGTCGATCATTAGTTGGTGACTATGGGAGGGTTTGGGTGGGGTAAGGAAGGGGAACTGGGAAGATGATGCAGTTGTGTTCTAATTTATTATCTTAAAACTGTTTAAGAGTTTTACCTATTTATTTTAATCTGTTTTAATTTTTATTTAATATTCAATTGCATAATTTTCCAGTTGTCTTTTCTAGCCTCCAACCTTTCCAATGCATACAAGTGCTTGCTCTCTGTAACATTCATAGCTTCTTTTTGCTTAATTGTGGAGATATATATGTTAATATGTCATTATAAATGGATTAAAAACAAACTCTCTGTCCATATAATGTTACATCTTTGCGTGACTTCATGGCTCAGCACTGATGCTTGATATCCAATGTTTCTTCTATTAAATAAGAATATTTGCTGCACTACCAGAATTCTTCAGTTGTCTTCAGCTCTCATTTTAGTAGTGAGGTTTTTGGAGATGTCCCCCTTGCTTGTGATATCCATGTTCAGAAGTATTTTTTAAAATAGTATGTATGATATTTCTTGTAGCAGAGCACTGATGTGACTTACTAAAACATGCTAAATTACTCAGACTAGAATTTAATGAGTCGAGAGCAGGAACATGGGCAATTCATTAACATGAGGATACAAGAGAGGAAGAACCATAAACTTAGATTTCCCATCTGAACTCAAGATAATTGGGAAGACAAGAATTAATATATCTACACTGGGGATGCAGGTTCTCTAGAGTGATTGGAAACTGTGACTATAATTGTGGATCCCTCAGGGAATAAGTATCAATATCAAAGGTATAATAGAATTTCCTCAGCTACTTCTTCAATCTAAATGCTCTCCTATGAAGAAAAGACAATCTCCTAACCCAGCTTACAAGCACACATTCCACACTTTAAGGTCTCTTTTCTCTTCTTCCAGGAAAGATTCAAAGCTTTAGTCACAAATAATGTTCTACAGTTCAGAAATTGGTCCAAAAAAACTAAGTCTTGTGCATATCCATATCTTTCTTGAATTGAAGGATCTTTGAATTTGAAATATTTTTCCAGACAAATATGGATAAATGAGAAAGTAAGAGACGTCAAATATTTGGATTGAATATTGTGAATATTCTGAATTACAGGTGTACAAACTCTCTGTCTTTCTGCCTTTCTGCCTCTCTGCCTCTCTGTCTATCTGCCTCTCTTTGTCTCTCTTTTTCTCTTTGTCTCTCTGTTTCTCTCACTTTTTTAAAATGAATATTTGTTTCTTATTTTTAATTTTGGAAATGTATATTTTTCAATTAATATATTGGGATTATAATTTTCTCTCTCCCCAACTCCTCTGGTGTCCTCACAACTCATCAGTCTGAAGTATTTCATAATGTATGAAAAAATTCAGAGAGTTTATTTCCTTTTCTGCGCAAAATGAGACTCCAATGAAATATTCTTTAGAAGAGAGCCTACAGTGGGATCAAAGCATTTTAAGAGGTGTTAGTTCTAACTGGAGTTGCAACATCTCTAGTGTAGTTCTCTTTTGTGGTCAGAACTCAAGTCTTTCAGATTCATCATTTTGTTATATAGTAGCAGGAGACTTTCTTTCCATAACCCATTCTTTCAGTTTCAGATTAAGGATATGGTTTTCATTTATACTACAGCAAGTGTGAACATGCAGTAGCAATCAACACTATACCTTCCAGCTTTCATTGTTCTGTGAAGGCTTTATTGAAGGAAGACTGCAAGTGGGGGAAGAATGAATCTTTTTAGTGCATTTTCTCTTTTAATTTTTATAAGTAGCACTAAAATTGGTACCATTTGATATGAGATTTAAGATAATTTATTTGAATCTTCACCTGCTGATTCTGTATACATAGTCATGACTAGAAGAAACATTGAGAACATACACTTTATAGGTGAGAAGAAGCCAGGATTGTGTGTGTATTATTGTTTAATACAGCTCTATTTTCTCTGTCCACAGATTCTCTTAGAGAAGAATGGACTCAGTAAATGTTTCTTTGGTGACTGAATTCATTCTGGTAGGATTAACTGGCAAGCCTTATCTACAAATGCCCCTGTTCTTTGTGTTTCTAGCAATGTATCTTGTCACTGCATTGGGAAATTTGTTTTTGATAATTCTAACTGTGCTGAACTCTCACCTTCACACCCCTATGTACTTTTTTCTCTTTAACTTGTCCTTTGTAGACCTCTGCTTCTCTTCTGTGTTTACTCCACAAATGCTGATGAATCTTATAACAAGGAAAAACATAATTTCTTACATGGAATGTATGACCCAACTCTATTTCTTTTTTTTTTTTTTTTTTTTTTTTGTTATTTCTGAGTGTTATGTGTTGACTTCAATGGCCTATGATCGCTATGTGGCCATCTGTAAACCACTGTTGTATAATCTTGTCATGTCTTCTAAACTATGTTTGAATCTAATGCTTAGATCCTACTTGAATGCATTTTCTGAGTCTGTAGCTCACACTGTTTGCATAATGAGACTGAACTTCTGTGATGCCAACAAAATCAACCACTACTTCTGTGATATTCCTCCTTTGCTCCAGCTCTCCTGTACAACCACATATATCAATAAGCTTGTAGTGTTTGTTGTTTCTAGTATCAATATCATTGTTCCCATTTCAACAATATTTATTTCCTATGGTTTTATTCTCTCCAGCATCTTTCAAATTCGTTCTTCTGAGGGCAAGTCCAAAGCTTTCAGCACCTGTAGCTCATACATCATTGCTGCTTTTCTGTTCTTTGGTTCAGGGGCATTTATGTATTTCCAACCCTCCTCAGATGGGTCTATGGATGAAGGAAAAATCTCTTCTGTCTTTTATACTAATGTGATACCCATGATGAATCCCTTACTGTATAGCTTGAGAAACAAAGACATTAAAGTTGCCCTAAGGAAAACCCTGAGGAAGAGGAACTTTTGACTGTATGGTGTTGTCTGTATGCATCTTAGTTTGGACACAAAGATAGTTTCTACTTATCAGCAATATTTAAATGCAAAATTTTATGTAGTATTTTTTCCAGTAACTATTCTACTTAGTTACAGTTTTGAACATTCAGAAACCCTTATTGTAATTTTATATAGCTTTCTCTCTTCTTTTATAACATAAATAGGATCTTCTAGGTTTGGGATTATAATGCCCAGAGTTTGTTTTCTTTATATTTTGTCACTTCTACCATTTTCTACTGTTTTTTATTTAAAAATTTGACTGAAACAGCTTACATATTTCTGTCCAGTCATTGCAAACTTATCTTTATTCCTTTAATAATCTTGAATAGATCTTCAAGATATCAAATGAAATAAGGCTAGGAGCCAGTTTCTAGTGGATGTGAGTTTCTCATTTTGAATGTATACTTTTGAATGTGTAATTTGAATAGGTGATTTCTGTCCTGTTTTTAAGTCTTCCATTGTATAGCAACATATTTATTCATTTCAATTGCCAATGTGATAGATTCAAATCATTCATTATCAATAGCTTAATTAAAAGTATATAATTTTGTAATTGTTGCAAGTTTCAATCTTATCATTGATTCACATACCATTTTGTATGCTGGTATTGGTATTGTTTAGAAAATATGAAGGTTTGATCTTTTAAATCTTATTATTGTTTGTCTGTGAAGGACACATGTCTTGGGGTATAGAAGTGGTCACTTTATTTTGGAATGATGCTTTTGTTTTTTGTTTTTCTAGCAGGGATGTTGAATTCTACAAACTTAAAAATGGAATAATTTGAATGCTTTAAGGGTCTAGTACTTCAAGAAAAGAAGATCTGGGACAGAAAGAGAGCCAAAAACAAAACAAAAAACAAAAACAAAAACAAAAACCCCAAAAAAACAAAAAATGAAAAACAAAACAAACAAACAAACAAACAAACAAAAAACCCACCATTAGACTAGTGGCCAAGAAGACACATATTGAGTAAATAAGAGTCCTTTCCTTCAAAGAATCACTGAAGGTATTCTGAAAATCATATTTCTATGTAAATTTTAACTTTCTTCTACTGATGATTGTAAATATTTTCCTTGCTTATTAATCTCAGATTATCCTTCACATCAACTCTGACTATACATGAGTAGTGTTTTCAGTAATGAAGTTTGTTTTATTGGGATATAAAGAAAGGCCATATTTGTTTTGTCAAATAGCATGAGGACAGCTAAGCCAAGGAATAAATATCATATGGTCATCGAGACTTTAGTTAAGAAGTATTTTACACACTGAAGCACAGAAAATGGATGTAGCCCCTTTCTATATATTTTATGAATATGGATGCATTTACACATATGTGCCTGAGTACACACACACATACACACACACACACACACACAAATATATACCACAAATGTAAAAAAAACAAGTAGACCACACATTCATAAAGACACGCACGTACACACACACACATATGCAAAAAGAGTAAGAGTAAATATTTTATGTTTAGTCTTGTCCATATAGACTTAGTGTGACAGTTTAACAATAAATGATCAATTGATAAAATGTATCTTTCAATGTGATGAATAAAGTATGCTATAAATGAACAGTAGTAATTCTGACAATGATATACTAAAAGGAAATCAAAATATTAAGACAAAATAAGAAAATTGCATAAAATAAGGACAAAGGAAAAGAGCTCATTCAACACTGTGTTAATCATTACATTGGCAATCTTTTGAAATTTCTATTCAAGATATAACTGTAAGTTCTAGACACATTCATTGGGCAAGAAAAACCAACAACTGTTACTAAATTAGCATGAGAAATATTGATTTCTTTTTATAGAGACAATAAAACTGTGTCCAAAGTTCTAATGAATCAAACAAAAATTGTACAACCAATAGAAATGTTTAATATTTTTTTAAATTTTTTAGACATTTTCTTTATTTACATTTTAAATGTTATCTACTTTCCTGGTTTCCCCTCTGAAAATATCTACTCTCATCCCCCCTCCTCCTGCTCACCAACCCACCCACTACTGCTTCCTTGTCCTAGCATTCCCCTATATTGGGGCATCGATCCTTCTCAGGACCAAGGGCCTCTCCTCCCTTTGATGTCCAACAAGGCCATCCTTGCTACATATGCAATATCAGCAGGTACTCTCTGCTTTACCACAAAAAAACACCTGTCAAAGACCTGTTAGGCTGCCTTCAGATCTTATCCAGGGTGGTAGTTTGAATATGCTTGGATAATGGAATTTGCACTATTAAGAGGTGTGGTCTTGGTGGAGTATATGTGGACTCCTTGAAAAAAGTGTATAGATATGTTTTGGAAGACTCCTGTGCTCAATCTTGACCCAGGGGAAAGAGACCTTCATGCTAGCTTCCCACAGACCATAATCTCTCCTCCTGGGTGCTGTTGGATCAAGATATAGAACTCTTGGCTCTTCCTGTACCATGTCTGCTTGCAGGATGTCATGATTCCCCCCCCCCACCATGGTGTTAATGGATTGAACCCCTGAAACTGTAAGCCAGCCCCAATGAAATGTCCTTTGTAGGATTTGCCTTGGTCCTGGTGTCTCCTAAGAGCAACAAAACCCCTATTAAGGCACCCATTTTATGGCCTTAATCCCCTCCCCCCATACCCATCCTTAGCACTGCCAGAGATTACCAGTTGCAGCTTTTTCATCTCCTTTGTCCATATCTCCTGTGGATCCTTTAGATCATCCCCCTTCGAAATTCCCTTTCCCATCCAACAATACTGACAAGCATTCTACCTGTGAATTTCCCACTCAAGCAGGTCATTAAAGCTGGTGACACTTAAATAACACACTCTCTGAGAATCCAAAATAAAACATAAATGAAGCAAAAGTACACAAACTCATCCACAACAAACCCATAATTCAACACCTAGACCTGTAATCACCCTGAACAATATGCCTAAATGCCAGTATAAGAATACAATGAATATCACATTTGTGGAGGATGGATGGAGAGAGTACTGGGGAAGTCAACTGAAATGGGTGGGGAACTCTGGGATGGGACAGAAACTGAGAAAAATAGATTCTTCCAGGAACCTAAAAGGATGATCATTGACTTCTAGTGATGGGTGATATAGAGCATGCATTGTCTGACCATCTCCTGTAACCAGGCAAGATTTCTGGTAGAACAACTGAGACACCAACCCATCCACAAACATTCGACCTACAATGGGATATGCCCAGGCTGGTCAATATCCATCAAGGCTGGCCTTTTTTCTAAGAGAAACAAAAGAGTGGATGGGTAGGAGAAATGGGGGGGATGGATATAGCACTGTGTGGAAAGAAACGATAAATACAAATCAACATCAACATTAAATACTACCTTGGAGTAAAGGGTAGAAAAATGTATTTCAATTAAATGGACGTATGAGGCAAGTTGGTGTGGCCATTTTAATATCTAACAAAATAGATTGCAAATCAAAATTAATCAAAAATGATGTGAAAGGACACTACATATTCATCCAAGAAAAAATTATCAAGATAACATTTTAGTCTTAATATATATGCTCCAAAACACAAGGCTACCCAACTTGCCAAAAAAAAAAAAAAAAACCAAAAAAAAAACCAAACAAAACACTACTACAGTTTAAATCACAAATAGACCCTCATATATTCATTGTGAGATACTTCAATACCCCATCTAACCAACTGACAAATCATCCAGACAAAATCTAAACAAAGAAATGCTGGAGCTAATTGGCAGTATAAACCAAATGAACCTAACAGATATTTCCAGAACACTATACCCACCCAAACATAACACAACTTCTGCCCAGGAAGTTTAGAGGTCTGGTTGGATGGGAGGTAGTGGGTGGAGACAGGGTGTTGGTAAGGAGGTATGGGATGTGGAACAGTCAGAGGGTGGAGAGTGGGGGCAGGTATAAAATCTGGAGTGTAAAAAAATAGAAAAATAAAACACAAAAAACCAAAAAACAGAAAACAAAATCCAAATCTTTTCAGTACTTCACAGAACTCTTCGCAAAATTGACAATTTGCCCAGACAAATCTCAATATATACAAAAATAATCATGGGTATCATCCTATAAAAACACCATGGATTAAAGCTGTATATCAACAGAAACAGCACAATGCTTACAAACTCGTGAACACTAAACAAGTCTCTACTAAAAGAAAAATTGGTAAAGACACAAAGAAGTTTCTAAGATTCTGTGGAAATGAATCACAACATAGGGAAACTAATGGGACACAATGAAAGCAGTGTTAAGAGGAAAGTCTGTAGCACCAAATTCCTACATAACAGTAAGAACAATACATTGGAGAGCCCTCCTATTAGCAACTTTACAGCACACCTGGGAGACCTAGAGCAGAAAGAAATAAGTACACTCTCAAATGGAGTAGTTAGCAAGAAATAATCAAATTAAGGTTTGAAATAAATAAAAGAACAATACAAGAAAAATCAGAAAATCAGAGAGTTGTTTCTTTGAGAAAAACCAAACAGTTAAACAAACCCTGATTCAAAATAACTATAACGCCTAAAAGAGAACATCCAAATTAATTAAATAAGAAACATCAATGGTGACATAAAAATGCAATACCAAGCATATCTAGAGAATTATAAGAACATACTTTATAAGCCTGCATTCTACCAAGTTGGGAAATCTCAACGAAGTGGATAATTTTCTCAATAGGTACCACTTACCAACACTAAATCAAAATCAGAAAAACTATATAAATAGACCTATAAATATCAGTGAAACAAAAAGGGTCAATAACAATCTTGCAAACAAAGAAAGCCCCGAGCTGGATGGTTTTAACACAAGATTCTACCACATATCCAAAGAAGAGTTAGTGCCTATACTCTTCAAATTGTACTACAAAATACAAACAGAAGAAACATTACCTAATTCCTTTTATAAGGTCACAGGTATGCTGGTATACTATCTAAAGACTTAATAAGTAATAATAATTTCAGACAACATTTTCTTATCAAATTAGATGCAAAATAATAGTTGTTACCAAGTAGGCTTCATTTCAGAGATGCAGGTTTAGTTCAATATGGGAAAAATCAGTAAATGTGATCTACCATAGAAACAAACTGAAAGAAAAACAAACTTGATAATCTCAATAGATACAGACAAGGCATTTGACAAAATTCAGCACCCTTTAGTAAAATGTTCTGGAGAAAGTAGAAATACAAAAGACATACCTAAATTTAACAAAATCAACAATTTACAGTAGGCCTATAACCAGCATCAAATTAAATGAAGAGAAACTCAAAATAATTCTACTATAATCAGAAACAAGACAAAGCTGTCCACTCTCTCCATATCTACTCAAGATAGTATTTGAAGTCATACCTAGAGCAATAGGACAACTGAAAGACATCAAGGGGAATGCAAATTTGAAAGGAATACATAAAATTATCATTGTCTTTTTCTTTTTCTTATTTTTCTTTTCTTTTTCTTTCTTTCTTTCTTTCTTTCTTTCTTTCTTTCTTTCTTTCTTTCTTTCTTTCTTTCTTTCTTTCTTGCTTTCTTGCTTTCTTGCTTTCTTGCTTTCTTGCTTTCTTGCTTTCTTGCTTTCTTGCTTTCTTGCTTTCTTGCTTTCTTGCTTTCTTGCTTTATGCTTGCTTGCTTGCTTTCTTGCTTTCATGATTTCTTGCTTTCTTTTTTTTTTAAATAAGACTTGGTTGTCTACAACTTTCATCCCAGCAATTGGGAAGCAGACAGGTACATTTCTGTGAGTTCAAGTCGAGTCTATGTAGGAAGTTCCAAGATAATCAGGACTACATAGAGACATCCTCATCCCACTTCTCCTTCCTCTTGCCTCCAAGAGGGTGCTCCTCCCCCAGGCTTCCTCTCCTTTCCATGGGTTCTCAAATCTCTCCAAAATTAGGTGAATCTCCAAGTGACTACAGAAAAGGAAGTCCTCTCCAATATATGTGCATGCCAGGTCCTCAATTGTATGCTGCTGGGTTGATGGGTCAGTCTATGGGCCCTCCCAGGTGTCCTGGTTTGTTGAGACTACTAATCTTCCTATGGGGTTGCCCACCCTTACAGCTTCTTCAGTCTTTCTCCTAACTCAAACATAGGGGTCCCAGGCTTCAGTCCAATGTTTGGGTGTAGGTGTCTGTACCTATATCAGTCAGCTGCTGGTAGAGACTCTCATAGGACAGCGATGCTAGCTGTGTTTGGTCACTTCTCTATGTTTGTCTCTGAAGTTCTTTTAGATAGGTACAGTTTTGGATCAGAAATTTTGACTGTGGGTTAGTAAACCTGATCCCCAACTTGAGGCCCTTTCTACTAGAGGTAGACTCATAGTTCCTCCTCCCCACTGTTGGGCATTTTGGCTAAGTTTACTCCCCATTGAGTCCTGAGAATCTCTCACCTTCTGGGTCTCTGTTACTTTCTAGAGGGCCCTTACACACACACACACACACACACACACACACACACACACACACACACACACACACACACACCAAGACTGAATATTTCCATTTCCATTCATTATGATGTTCTGTGCTTCTCTCCTCTTCCCACTGTACCTGATCCTGTTCCTCTTTTTATCTTCCCTTCCCCTCTTCCAAGCAGGTCCCTCCTTCCCTCTGTCTCCCGTGGTGATTATTTTCTTTTTCCCTTCGAAGTAGGACTGTAGCATCCTCTCATCAATTTGGAAATAATTCTACATGAAGAACCAGCTATACCACCCTTGGGCATACACCCAAAAGATGCCTTGCTCCATTATGTCCATAGGAGCCTAATTTGTAATAGCCAGAAGATAGAAACAACCCAGATTTCTCTCAAACAAAGAATGGATACAGAAAGTGTGGTTCATTTAAAAAATGTAATACTATTCAGCAATTAAAATGAGGACATTGTAAATATTGTAGGCTAATTGATGAAAGTAGAAAAACATCCTGATTGAAGTAACCTTTACTCAAAAGGAAATATGTGGTATATACTCACTGATTAGTGACTATTAACCAAAAAGTACAAAATATCATTCTTTGAGGATGATATGATAGTAGAAGTTACCTTCAAAATTCTACCAGAGAACTCCTACAACTGATAAACATTTCAGCAAAGTAGCTGGAAACAAAACTAAATCACTACTCTTCCTATATGTAAATAACCAAACAATTGAGAAAGAATACAGGGAAACAGCACTCTTTATAATAACCACAAATAATAGAAAATATCTTGGAGGTAATTCTAATCAATATGAAAGACTTGTATAATCAAAAATTTTAAGTCTTTGAAAAAATAAATTGCCAGGTGGTGGTGTTGCACAGCTGTAATCCCAGCCCTCTGGGAGGCAGAGGCAGGTGGATTTCTGAGTTTGAAGCCTGCCTGATCTACAGAGTGAGTTCCAGGACATCCAGGGCTATACAGAGAAACCCTGTCTCAAGAAAACCAAATTCAAAACACCAAAAATAAAAAAAAAATAAAAGAGAGAAAAGAAAAAATAAATTTAATATCCCATGTATTCAGGGACAGTTTGTATTAACATAGTAAAAATAGTTATCCTACCAAAAGCAATCTACAGATTCATTGTTATCCTCATCAAAAGTCCAACACAGTTTTTTAAGAGACGTTTAAAGAATAATGCTCAACTTCACATGAAAAAACAATAACTCCTAGAATACCTACAAATCTTCTGTGCAACAAATGAACATCTGGATATATCACAATGCTGTATTTCCAGCTGAACCTCAGAGCAAAGGTAAGAATTATAATAATAACAAAAAAATAAGCAACCAAAACACTACATGCTACTGGTGTGAAAGCAGACACGTTGATAAATGGCATCAAATTGAAGAACTGGAAATAAAACCACATACCTATAAACACTTGATTTTTGACAAAGAATCAAAAAACACACAATGGAAAAATAAAAGCATCATCAACAAATGGTGTTGTATAACTAGATATTAACATATATCAGAATGCAAATTGATGCATATCTATCATCCCAAACAAAGCCACAACCTAAAGCCAGATACACTGAAATGAAGAGAAGAGAAAATTAGATTCAACTCATTGACAGAAGAGACAACTTCCTGAACAGAACTCAGATCACACAGGCACTAAGAACTGAAATCAACAAAGGGACCACATGAAACTGTGAAATTTCTGTAAGGCAAATGACAAAACAGCAGCCCAGACAATGGGAAAAGATTTTGAAATACACCAAATATGACAGAAGGCTAACCCAAATATATAAAGAACTCAAGGAACTAAGCATTGACAAATAAGTAAAAATGTGGTACAGTTCTAAACATAATTCTCAACAGAGCACTCTCAAATAACTGAGAAACACTTAAAAAATGTTAAACATCCTTAGCCAATAGGGAAATGCAAATCAAAATGATTCTGAGGTTATGTATTAATCCTTTCATAATGCCTAAGATCAATAACAGGAGGGAGAGTTAATGCTGCTGAAGATTTGGAGCAAGGGAAACACGCCTGCATTTTCGGTGGGAATGCAAACACCTACAACCACATGGACATCAATATAGTAGAACTACAGAAAATTGGGAATTAATCTACCTCATGACTCAGCTATACCATTCCTAGAAAAATACACAAAGGATGCTTCATTGTTCAATAACACCATTTCAACTTTGCTCATAACATTTCTATTTATAATAGCCAGATACAGGAAGCAAGGAGCCTAGTAATCCTCCAAAAATATTGTACATTTATACAGTGAAGTATTACTCAGCAGTGTATGTATAATGAAATTTGCAGACAAATAAATAGAAGTAGAAAAGATAATTTTGAATGTGCTACCCAGACCCAGAAAGACAAGCATGGTATGTATGAGATTAGAAGTGGATTTTAGCTGTAAAGTCAATGAAGCTACAATACACAGACCCATAGATGTTAGGTAAAGAGAAGTATAGTACTTAAGTATGTGTCACCTTGGGAAAGGGAAATAGAATAGATTTTGTGAAAGGACTGGAAGTGGGTGGGGACAGGAGCTAGAGGGATTAAGTTAGTGGGTGAGGGATGGAAAGAGAAAGTATTCGGGGGGGGGGACAGCTGGAATTTGGGGCATTACAGGGACAGTGAGAAAACTTAATGCAGTGGAAACTTCCTGGAATCTACAAGGGTGACCATAGTGTGGACTCCTAGTAATAGAGAATACAGGGTCTGAACTGCCTATCTGCTGTTGCCAGGAAGCACTTCCAGTGTGTATGTGTGTGGGGGGTGTGTGGATTATAGTCATTTTAGTTGTTGGCAGAGGAGGTCCAGGGAAATCCCTAAGCAATTCAGGCTGATGCTAGTATACATGACAGATACACTGGTCATTGAACATAGAGAGGTTTAGCTGGTGCAGACATGAAGGTTTCACCCCTGTATTCTAGTCTCTTTGGTAGAACAGATACTCTGTAAGCTATGGAAAGAGAAACCTTGTTGTGGATAGCAAACCTATCACAAAACCCTCAACTTGCTATTGTCCATATGACTGGGAAAACTCAATTAAATGCTACCTAAAGATATTCTAGTATGCTCATAAATCAGTGCTTTATCCAGTTATTATCAGAAAGATTTTCTACAATAGATCCCAGACCATGCAGAGACCCACAGCCAGATTTTACACACACAGAGAGAGAGAGGGAAAGAGAGAGAGAGAGAGAGAGAGAGAGAGAGAGAGAGAGAGAGAGAGAGAGAGAGAGAGAGAGGGAGAGGGAGAGGGAGAGGGAGAGGGAGAGGAGAGAGAGAGAGAGAGAGAGAGAGAGAGAGAGGAGAGAGAGAGAGAGAGAGAGAGAGAGAGAGAGAGAGAGGTGGGGGGAGATATTAAAGTATGTATCAATTCTTACTAAAACTGAAAACCAGGTCACTACATTTTACTTCCTATAAATATTTCACTATATCTTAGAATCCTAGATAGTAACCAAAGATCTGGTTAATCCACAATTTGTGGCATTGCAAGTACCATGTACATCTTTCTCCTATGAGGAGAAACGGGGGACATTTAATATTTTTCAGTTTTCACTTCTATATTGAGCTAAGTTTATGAATTATGCCAGGCATAGCCTCCTTCCTTTGCCACTTGCATTTGGGGTTTTGAATATATACTGTGCTTTCCTGAAGAAAAAACAGTGAGACAGGATAATGGAAAATCATCTTATAGATGCCCTGTGAACAAGATGTGGCATAGATAGAGTGTATTTGTGTTACATTACTTTACCAGGGTGTTCATCCTAATTTTGTTTTGCTATGCCAGTAATAGTGTGTGGTAAGAGTATAGCTTGTTTTTCCATACCAGATGCAGTGTGGCTGGTTTCACAGAGGACAAGAATGCAAGAACCCCATGACTAAATATTAGACTATTCACAAATGATGAGTATATAATTGTGGATCAGTTGCTGTGTTAATGAAGGATTCTGTACTTCCTTATCCATCACATTGCTGAATTAAAAGTGATTTATTACTCATTCTCCCTGGAGAATGTTAAATCCCTCAAGTGAAGGAAATCTTGAGTAAAACATCATTCCCCTAAGGAAATGATGACATATTAAGGTCCATGTTGTAGCTGTAAACCACTTGTCTCCCTATTATACATAGAAACTATTCCCTGGTGAAGTATGATTTATTAGCTACTCTGCCTATAAGGGTGGATCAGGATAGAATTTTTATTTCCATTTCTCTTTATTCCTGCAGCTTCTTTTAATATTGAAAGTAGTTATAAAACTTGGTGCTCATCTAAGTTTGCAGTCTCAGAAGTTAATATCAAGAACTGTCATTAGTAAAAGTATGAAAAAAAAAATAGATTCTAGGAATGCCTAAGATTCTGTCAATCTCTGGAGAAATTTCATAAATGTAAAAGATATGAGATCTGTCCATGAAGAATCAAATTACTTAATAGGACACTTCAAGTGGACTGGAGTGTCTACTGACTCTCTGGATATTCATATTTCAGAAATTTTTCATATAGTCTTATGATTGAACAAAAGTATGAGAGAGGTGAATCAAGGATCCTTAGACTCTTTTTAACCCAAAGCAGTATGTCAAGGTAAAATACACCTAATTTAATAGAAAATTCTGCATAATCTTCTTATGTATATTCTAAAAGAAATATGTTGGCAGAAACAGAACAGGAATATGATCTCTGGCCCCTGTGGAGTGAAAGTTAGCTACATAGGGTAAATGGACAGACATAGACATGTTCTAGGAATCTAAATTCAGCATTATTAAACAGTTAAGAATGTGATATTACATACCCTAATTTGATACAGAATATACCTTTTCAATGTAAAATAATAAGTACTCATTCATCATGTCAGTCATTTTGTCCTTTAATGATAATCAATGTCTTAAAAAGGAAGGCACTAACATGCACTTATTTTAAAACTTACCTAAATATTTAAGAGAAAAAACCATGTTGGTACCTAGACATTGTCATTATCAGTTATGCTAGAAAGGCAATATTTGGACTCAGAAGCAATTAGGTATTTTGATTTTTGGTCTTCTCATTGTATCCTGGATTTTTAAAAGAACATCAAAAAATTCTGAGATGACTTCTGACACGTAAGTCATAATTTATAATGCTATTATGCAATTATATTAGCCAGTGTTGTCAGAAGTAAAATTAAAAGTATTTCTTTTGTCACATGAGCCACTTGATGAGAATCAATAATAGTAAAATAGCTATCATTTCATTTTTCTCTTTTAATAATCAAAATAGAAATATGTTCAGTCTTTTCCTAAAATCATATCACATCTATAGAACCAGAGAATGAAGTGAATATGTTTATGTGACCAACCATGATATATCTTCATTTCCTTAGGGACTGAAAATTTTAATCACACATGAAATTCTCTTTTGGGATTTTACATCCTTCTTTCTTGAGCCAGCATTAAACTCCATTCTTATCATAAGAAATTGATGGCTTGCTTCTTTGTTTATGTTTTAGCAGTAATGTTCCTAAAGTCTACCCCAAGGCCGTATTACTTTCTCAAAAAATTTTTCCAAAAGTGTAACATAGGCATACATTTTCTCCCTCATAACTTTTTGGTTTGTTATTGAATTACTTTAGCTTGTTACTCTGTAAGTGGAACTCAGGGCCATGTACATATTACACAGGAATACTGTACTTCTTAATTACTTTCCAGCCTCTATAATCACCATTGATATACATTTCCACATTTTTGACATGAATGTTAATTACTGCTTGACTACTGTTTAGTTTTTAAAAACAGTAATTTACTCACGGTTACAGGTTCTGTATTTGAATCCTCTGCATTTGTCTCCCCACTAACATAAAATGATATTGCTTTGCTTATGGTGCTCCTTGTTCACCTAGTAAGGGTAAACACACAATAAACTTTTATGGATTGCTGTGTTAAATTATGAATGAAATGTCGCCTTGCATATGAGAAATAATAGAATTTTATACATAAAAAAGTTATTGAGCTTATGAAAGTCTATGTACCTATTACTTCATCGTGGGTTTAAAATATTCACTGATACCAAAATCACACAAAGATCCAACAAATAAAGAGAACTTCAGACCAATTTCCCTTATGAATATCAATGCAAAAATACTGGATAAAATTCTGTGAACTGAATCCAAGAACACATCAAAATGATCATTCACCATGAACAAGTAGGCTTCATCCCAGGGATGCAGGGATGTTGCAATACACAGAAATCCATCAATGTAATCCACTTCTAAAACTAATTCCAGTAAAAAAAAAAAAAAAAAAAAAAAAAAAACATGGTCATTTCCTTAAATGCTGAAAAAGCATTTGACAAAATTTAGCATCCTTTTATTTAAAAGACGTAGAAAGAACAGGAATTCAAGGCCCATACCTAAACATAATAAAAGCAATATACAGCAAACTAGTAGCCAACATCAAACTAAATGGAGAGAAACTTGAAACAATCCCACTAAAATCAGGGGCTAGACAAGGCTGTCCTCTCTCTGAATATTTGTTCAATATAGTACCTGAAGTTCTAGCTAGAGAAAATAGACAAAAATGAGGTCAAAGTGATACAAATTTGAAAGTAAGAAGTCAAATTATCACTATTTGCAGATGATAAGATGTTATACTTAAGCAACCCAAAAAACTCTACCAGAGAACTTCTAGAGCTGATAAACAACTTCAGCAACATGAACAGATATAAAATTAACTCAAACAATTCAGTAGACTTTCTATATTCAAAATATAAAGGCTGAGAAATAAATTAAGGAAATGACAGCCTTCATTTATAGCCACAAACAATATAAAGTATCTTGGTGTGGCTCTAACCAAACAAGTGAAAGATCTATATGACAAGAACTTCAAGTCTCTGAAGAAATAAATCAAGGAAGACCTCAGAAGATGGAAATATCACCCATGCTTATAGATTTACAGTATTAATATAGTAAAAATGGTCATTTTGCCAAAAGCAGTATATAGATTCAAAGCAATCCCCATCAAAATCGCAACTCAATTCATCATAGAGTTAGAAATAGCAATTCTCAATCTAGAACAACAAAAAACCCAGGATAGCTAAAACTATTCTCAACAGTAAAAGAACTTCTCAGGGAATCAGTATCCCAGACCTCAAGGAATACTACAGAGCCATAGTTTTAAATACTGTTTGGTATTGGTACAATGACAGGCAGGTAAATCAGTGGAACAGAATTGAAGACCCAGAAATGAACGCACACATCTATGGTCACTTGGTCTTTGACAAAGGAGCTAAAATCATTCAGTGGAAAAAAGGTAGCCTTTTCAACAAATGGTACTGGTACAACTTGATACTAGCAGGCAGAAGAATATAAATCCATCCATACTTACATCCTTGTATTAAATTCATGTCCAAGTGGATCAAGGACCTCCACATAAAAATAGACACACTGAAACTACTAGAAAAGAAACGGGAAGAACTTTGAGGACATGGGCACAGGGAAAAATGTCCTGAACAGAACACCAATAGCTTATGCTCTAAGATCAAGAATTGACTTGTGGGACCTCATAAAATTACAAACTTTCTGTAAGGCAAAGGACACTGTGAATAGGACAAAATGGCAACCAACTAATTGAGAAAGGATCTTTAGCAACCCTACATCCGACAGAGGGCTAATATCCAATACGTACACAGAACTCAAGAAGTTACACTCCAGAGAACCAAATAAACCTATTAAAAATGGGGTACAGAGCTAAACAAAGAATTTTCACTTGAGGAATATCGAATGACTGAGAAGCACCTAAAGAAATGTTCAACATCTTTAGTCATCAGGGAAATGCAAATCAAAACAGCCCTGAGATTTCACCTCACTCAAGTCAGAATGGCTAAGATTAAAAATCAGGACACAGCAGGTGCTGACAAGGATATGGAGAAAGTAGAACACTCCTCCACTGCTGGTGGGATTGCAAGGTGGTAAAACCACTCTGTAAATGAGTCTAGCGGTTCTTCAGAAAACTGCACGATACTCTGCGAGGATCCCATTATCCCATTCTTGGGCATATAACCAGAGGATTCCCCATAATGTAGTAAGGACACATGTTCAACTATGCTGATAGCAGCCCTATTTATAATAGTCAGAAGCTAGAAAGAACCCAGATGTTCCTCAATGGAGGAATGCATACAGGAAATGTGGTATGTTTACACTATGGAATACTACTCAGCTATTAAAAACAATGAATTTGTGAAATTCTTAGGCAAATGTGTAGAATTGGAAAATATTATCCTAAGTGAGGTAACCCAATCACAAAAGAACACACATGGTATGCACGCACGGATAAGTGGATATTTTTCCTGAAACTTTGAATACCCAAGACAATTCACATATCAAATGATGCCAAGAAGGAAGGAGCGGTCCCTGATCCGGGCAAAGCTAAATGCAACAGTGTAGTGGAATACCAGAACAGGGAAGCAGGCTGGATGTGATTGGGGAACAGGGGGAGGGAAGAGAGCTTATGGGACTTTTGGGGAGGTAGGAACCAGTAAAAGGGAATTCATTTGAAATGTAACTAAAGAATATATCTAATGAAAATAACTTTCACCAAATGAGCTCTAAATTTAAAAAAATAAAAAAAATCTAAAGTTTAAATATATTTAAATTCTTTGCATAAACTATAATGTTGGTGCTACAAAGAATGCAGGCCATGAAAATTCTGCAAATGTGACAACTACAGATTCTAATATCTGTCAGTTGCCAGCTATGATGCTTGTACTAGTAATAAACTAAATATGAGTTTACTAAGAGCATAAACAGAACAGTGTCATTTATGTTATTATCTTAATTTAATTTTGTTCATAGTATACAAGGGAGACAACACATATTTTCTGATCTTTAGAACACTTTTATATGCTCCAATACTGGACTTTCACATTATCTAAGTATTGTCCATAGGATGCATACAGCCATTTATATTCTCTCCATATTTGAGTCTATTTGGTAGAATATATTATGAATTATTTAAATGCTTGTGAAGAGACATGTTCTTATAAACTAGATATAATAAAATTAAGTCAAGTGAATTATGAATTCCATGCCAGCTCATATGCCCAATTATATTCTGGGTAAACCAAACTACCTAGTAAAATTAAGTGTCAAAAATCCAGCCCTCACCAAAAAGTTGAGAGAGAGAAAATAAATTAAAAATTAATCAACATATAGTTCCAACACTATATTAAGAACTGTCAACCTTTCTCTGAAAAGCCAGAAAGTATATATTTTGTGTATGTAGGACTCTATTGCATGCAACATCTGTTACTGATAAATAGTAAATGAGTATGAGCAAAGATCTATCCAAATTTACTTGTAGATTTTGAGGGTATTCTTCAGTTGTTTAGATATTTTGTATCAGAGACAGCCTGGCGTTGAATGAATAATGCCAAGTTCAGGGGGGAGGGTAAGGAAAGGAAGAATAGAATCAGCCAGTGATTCAATTACATGTGTACTAACAATTTTTCATATTTTCAAATTTCAAAGGTATGTGTGTGCCTGGGTATGTAGAATATACATTTTTGGGGTATAGACCTGTGTGATTTCATTTAAGCCACAGGCCTGTCCCACTTTATCATTACCCATCTTATTCATTGAGTTATTGTCTCTAATTATGGAGTTATGCTGGTATAATTAATCAAGGAGTTAGGCTCCATAGCGTTGAGGGATTTAATATGTATTTAACAACATCAGTTTTTTTCATATGAGTGATGGGTATTTGCATTCATGTCCCATGCCTCATCAGGAAGTACTTTTACCTGCTTACAGATGAAAATCTTCAACTCTTCTAATAACAGACATATATTAAATGTATTAAAAACAAGATGTGAATATAAAAAATATATCAAATGATTGGCTCACATGGTCTGTCACCTTCTGACAAGTGTGATGGTACTTAAGATGCTACCCTGGATTATTTTCTTAGGTCAATGTAAAGGCTGAAACTTTCCCACTCACAGCAAGAGACTCTCTGAGGTCATGGAGCATGCAAAGACTTCAGCTCCAATCCGAAATAATTCTTCGAGACCTAAAATGACCTGAGACTTTGGGTTTCACCTTATGTTTCACTCTGAGGTTGTGACGTGTGCCAAAAGTTTGGAATCTATCACAAGCTTGCTTGTCCTGTCTGTGTTGAGTTTTATAAAATCAGCAGTGGTGCAATGTGTGTGGGAGGGAGCACCTCAGTGGCCACATGCTGAGGTGTTCCCTCTGAGTAATCAACTGTAGGACATACTTAGTATAAAAGAAAGTTTATTGGCAGGAAAGTGTCCTGAACAAGGGAGTGCACACAGAAAAGGGAGGGAGAGAGAAAGAGTGGAAGAGAAGAAAAGAGAGAGATAAAGAACAGTTTTCTTTTTATTCTATTTTATTTTGCTTTACTTATTCACGTTACATCCCCCTCACATCCCTTCCTGGTCAACCCCCACCTTTCTTATCCCCAGCCTCCCTCCCCTTCACATCTGAGTGAGTATCGCCTCTTTTTATCCCTCTGTCATGATGGCATATCAAGTCTCTGAGAGGCTGGGCATATCCTCTCCCACTGAGGCCAGACAAGGCAGCCCAACTAGAAGAATATTTTGCATATTCTCTTTTCTAGTTCAGGACACACATAAAAATGCTTCTGCACATCTGCTCCATGTGTGTGGGGAGGCCTATGCACAGCCTGTGTATGGTCTAGGTTGGTGGTCCAGTCTCTGAGAGACTCAAAGGTCCAGTTAATTTGATTCTTTTGGTCTTCCTGTCAAGTACCTACATGCTTTAGAGACACATTCCTTCTGCCTATTCTTTTATAAGAGTCAGGATGTGACAGAGACCCGGGAAAAGGGAAGAACACAAAAATCAATGGGGGTGATCTTAGCTGTGACTATATCACTGGGAACATAGAGCCTGAAGAGGCTGCTTCCTGTAGCCTGGAAGGAACTCTTGTGAAGTGATACCAATACAATCCCACCCATCAAACTTTTGATCCAAAATTTATCCTGTCTACAAGAAATGCAGAGATGGGGGAATGGGACAGATAATGAGGGAATGGCACCAATAATGGGCCAACTTGAGATTCATACCATGGGAAAGCACCAATCCTTGACTATTAATAATAGTTTGTCATCCTTGCAGACAGGAGTCTAGTATGGCTGCCCTTTGAGAGACTCCACCCAGCAGCTGATTCAGACATCCACAGAGAAAACACGCATGAAGCTTGGAGCAGTTTTCTATATGCCTGGCTCCTGACTTACCTGCCAGGCAACTGTTTCTACGTAACTGTTGGGTGGAGCTTAAAGGCATTACAAACAGTCCAGAAGCATGATATATCTTCAGTCCTCAATTTCAGTGGATCTCTCAAGACAAGGGATGTTCTGAGACCCTGGTTCCAATGTCAGTTGCAATCTATTTTTGATTTTGTATTCTAGCTATACTTTATACAGTAACCATGGGGGGGGGGGTCTGCCATATTCTCCTTGTATCTGTTCTATTGCTATAGTAATACATACTGACAAAAGCAACTTTAAGGTATAAAGTGTTAGCATTGTGTGTGAGTCAAAAACAGAATTAGAGGCATCCATTTACACATTATCAGAATTAGAGATAATGTGTAAGATGAGAACAGAGAAAGAATAAGGTCTAAGTCTTTAACCTCATTTTCTCCACAGTACAGGCCTAAAACCATAGGAATAGTGCTACCCATATGGCACATGCATCAGTGAGCATAATCATCATGAAACCTATAGATATATGCCCAGGACCATTTATTCTAGACAATGTTATATTGAAACTGTGTTCTCAGTTGATTCTTCTATTTAAATTCTGACTTCAAAATATTTGCAAGCATTTCTAAGCTTCATGACAAGGAAATATGAAAGACTAAATTCTTTTCTCTTTTGAGCTACCAGTTGTCTTTTGAGGAGCAGAGAGACCAATAAATAAGACACTGTGAGAAAAAAACTGCATACCTCTCCTGTGGTTTATCATTTAATTAGAATGTATCTGCACACTGATCTTGGATAGTAGTGACTGTACTGTGACTGAAAAAGATGTAAGTACTACTGATGCTTCAAAAGTCTCCAACTCACTTGGGGAGATGGAGACTCACCTTTCTATACTTACTATAATTTCAAAGTTCAAAGCTACATATTTTCTACAAAAAGCACAATACATAAGGGTCTTCCATAATCAAGGGTTCAGCTTCATTAGCAATGAAATATCCTAACGACAGTGACAGAAAAAATCAACCATTAGCACTGATGGAAAATTTACATGCTCATGTTGATAATAGACATACTTATATGTGTCAAATTTTGGACTACTTTTGACTAAAGATCATTGGTAGTTATATGATACAGAATGTAAATACTCTATTTCCAATGTTAAAACTAACTTTCATATCTTTATACACTGTGCCTAGCTTTTGTTGGTTATGTATAGAATATTGGTAATATTGTGATTATATAAAGATAAAGAGGTATAAGAATATGTTCTATAGGGTTGTGGTGAGGTGTGGAGGAAGGGGATGTCTCGGTGGGCCCATGCCTAGACATCCCTTCCTCCTGAGGGACCAGCCACACAACTGTATAGCGAAGACTAGAGTTTATTTAGGGAATGGGGAGGGGAGTTAAGAAGGTAGGAGAGGCAGAGAAACACAGAGAGAAGAAGTGAGTTGAGAAGAAGAGGCTGGCCATAGCCGCTTGTAGAGAGGGGGGAAAGAAGAGTGGTAAGAGTCCAAGAGACAAATGTAAGACTCAAGAGAGAGAGAGGCAAGAGAGAGAGGAGGGGTCAAGCATCCCCTTTTATAATGGGCCAGGCCTACCTGATTGTTGCCAAGTAACTCTGGGGTGGGGGCCTAACAGAATCCTAACAAATAGAATCTCATAGTCATTTATTTCTACACATTTAAATAAAATATATTTGTGGCTTTTTGAATAAAATATCTGACCAAATGTGTATGGAGAGACAGAGAATAACTGAGTCAAAATATATTCATTCTTGTAATGAGCATTTAACTTTTATGGATCCCAAGACTAAAAGAGTCTTTACCTTAATGTGATGAGATAGAGAAGAAATAGATTCTTATTATATATAGGTGAAGTTACACACCCATTTCATAAAAAAGTTTTTAAATATCTCTGTTTATATCTGTCTATATATATTACATATATGCTTATATATGTATACATGCTTATAAAATTCAATAGAGTTAGAGAAGAATGTTTTTAACAAAGACAAGATGTTGGGGGAAATATAAAGGCATATATAAATCATTTTATGTTCTATTTTTAATAGTATTTTTATTTTTTAAATTACAAGATAATCAAGTTATTTCTACCTTTCCTTTCTTTTCTTCAAATCTTCAATAATTTTCTCTCTTTCAAATTCATGTCCTTTTTTTAAATTGGTGTTTCTTTATCAGGAATATTTTTAACATATAAGCATGAAATATGACATTTTATATTTTTGTTAATGTTATCTCACACATATGTAATCACAAGGATACTTGTCTGTCAAATAACCATTAAATTTCTTTTTCAGACACACCCAAAGAGGGCATTGGATCTCATTACAGATGGTTGTGATCCACCATATGGTTGTGGGGAATTGAACTCAGGACCTCTGGATGAGCAGTCAGTGCTCTTAACCACTGAGCCATCTCTCCAGCCCATGCTAAATTTCTTTTTCAAGGCAGAGACTATAAGGCTTACTATAGCAACAAACAGAATCATACAAAATCTAGGTAGGTTTACTCTACACATAATACAATGATGTTATTTAAGGCTTATAAGCAGAGCTCACAGTCTCTTTAACTCTTACTCATCAGTTTTCCAGCAGAGTGTTCCTGGTCATGGTCCTTGCAAAATCAAACCTGATAGAAGCAGAAGCATGCCCTGAGAAAGATTTAATCAATTACATTTGAACTTTCATTGTGGAAACTTAAATAAGAAGAACATTTTCTTCTTTTTGAAACTAGCAGTCTGCATGTAGAAAAATGCAAATTGGTTTATTTTTAATCTCTTTGTATAAAGATCAAGTCTAAGTGGATCAAGGACCTCCACATAAAACCACATATGCTGAATGTAATGGAAGGGAAAGTGGGAATGAGCGTTGAGCTCATCAGCACAGGGGAAAGTTCCTGAACAGAACACATGTCTCAGGCTCTAGGATCAATAATTGACAAAAGGGACTTCATGAAACTGAGAAGCTTCTGTAAGACAAAGGACACTGTCAATAGGACAAAATAGCAACCTAAAGAATGAGAAAAGATCTTTATCAACCCAACATCTGATAGAGGGCTAACATCTAAAATATACAAAGATTTCAAGAAGTTAGACTCTAGAAATCCCAATAATTCAATTTAAAAATTGGTACAGTGGCATGCAGGTAAATCAATGGGAATAGAATCGATGACTCAGAAATGAACCCACATACCTATGGTTATTTGATCTTGGACAAAGGAGCTAAAACAATCCCGTGGAAAAAGAATAGCCTTTTCAACACATGGTGTTGGTTCAACTGGTGGTTAGCATGCAGAACAATGCAAATCAATTCATTCTTTTTTTATTTAGGTACATTCTTTATTTACACTTCAAATGTTGTGTCCTTTCCTAGCTCCCTCCTCCCCTGAAAATCCCATAAGCAAGCTCCATTTCCCTAATCAACCCACCCCTGCTTCCCTGTCCTGGTATTACCCTACACTACAGCATCAATTCTTTCCAGGACCAAGAGCCTCTCCCCCATTTGGTGTCCAACAAGACCATCCTCTGATGTTGATGTGTCTGGGGCCATGGGTAACTCCAAGTGTACTCTTAGGTTGATGGTTTTGTCCCTGGGATCTCTGGGAGTACTTGATGACTCATATTGTTGTTCCTCCTATGGTGCTGCAAACCCCTTCAGCTCCTTTGGTCCTTTCTGTATCTCATCCATTGTGGACCTGTGCTCAGTTCAATGGCTGGCTGAGAATTCCCCCTCTGTATTTGTCATGCATTAGTAGAGCCTCCCAGGACAGCTATCTCCAGCTCCTGTCAGCAAGCACTTTTGTGCATCCATAATAGTGTCTGTGTTTTGTAATTGTATGTGGGATGGATTCCTAGGTGGGGTAGTATCTGGATGGTCTTTCCTTCAGATTCTGCTCCACACTTTGTCTCTGTATCCCCTTCTGTGGGTATTTTGTTCCTCCTTCTAAGAAGGACTATGGTATCCATACTTTGTTCTTCCTCCTTCATGGGCATCTTTTGATATGCGATTTGTGTCTTGGGTATTCCAAGCTTCTAGGCTAATATCTAATTATCAGTGAGTACATACCATGAGTGTTCTTCTGTGATTGGGTTACCTCACTCAGGAAGATATTCTTTAGTTCCATCAATTTGTCTAAGAATTTCATAAATTCATTGTTTTTAATGACTGAACAGAACTCCACTGTGTATGTATGTGTGTGTGTGTGTGTGTGTGTGTGTGTGTATATATATATATATATATATATATATATATATATATTATATTTTCTGTATCCATTCCTTTGTTGAGGGATATCTGGGTTCTTTCCAGCTTCTGGCTATTATATATAGGGCTTGTATGAACATAGTGGAGCATGTGCCCCTATTACATGTGGGAGAATCTACTGAGTATATGCCCAGGAGTGGTATAGCAGGATCCTCCAGTAGTATTATGCTCAGTTTTCTAAGGAACTGCCAGACTGATTTCCAGAGTGGTTTTACCAGCTTGTAATCCAACAAGCAATGGAAGAGTGTTCCTCTTTCTCTACAACCTCTCCAGCACCTGCTTTCTCCTGAGTGCCTTATCTGTGCCATTCAGACTAGTGTGAGGTGATATCTCAGGGTTGTTTTGATTTGCATTTCCTTGCTGGCTAAGTATGTTGAACATTTCTTTAGGTGCTTCTCAGCCATTCAATATTTGTCAGGTGAAAATTCTTTGTTTAGCTCTGTAGTCCATTTTTTTTTAATTTTTTTTATTCGATATAATTTATTTACATTTCAAATGATTTCCCCTTTTCTAGTCCCCCACTCCCCGAAAGTCCCGTAGACCCCCCTGTTTTCCCCTGTCCTCCCACCCACCCCTTCCCACTTCACCGTTCTGGTTTTGCCGAATACTGCTTCACTGAGTCTTTCCAGAACCAGGGGCCACTCCTCCTTTCTACTTGTACCTCATTTGATGTGTGGATTACGTTTTGGGTATTCCAGTTTTCTAGGTTAATATCCACTTATTAGTGAGTGCAAACCATGATTCACCTTTTTAGTCTGGGTTACCTCACTTAGTATGATGTTCTCTAGCTCCATCCATTTGCCTAAGAATTTCATGAATTCGTTGTTTCTAATGGCTGAATAGTACTCCATTGTATAGATATACCACATTTTTTGCATCCAGTCTTCTGTTGAGGGATACCTGGGTTCTTTCCCCGCATCTGGCAATTATAAATAGGGCTGCTATGAACATAGAAGAGCATGTATCCTTATTACATGGTGGGGAATCCTCTGGGTATGTGCCCAGGAGTGGTATACCAGGATCTTCTGGAAGTGAGGTGCCCAGTTTTCACAAGAACCGCCAGACTGATTTCCAGAGTGGTTGTACCAATTTGCAACCCCACCAGCAGTGGAGGAGTGTTCCTCTTTCTCCACACCCTCTCCAACACCTGCTGTCTCCTGACTTTTTAATCTTAGCCATTCTGACTGGTGTAAGATGAAATCTCAGGGTTGTTTTGATTTGCATTTCCCTAATGACTAATGAAGTTGAGCATTTTTTAAGATGCTTCTCCGCCATCCGGAGTTCTTCAGGTAAGAATTCTTTGTTTAACTCTGTACCCCATTTTTAATACAGTTGTTCGGTTTTCTGGAGTCTAACTTCTTGAGTTCTTTATATATATTGGATATTAGCCCGCAATCTGATGTAGGATTGGTGAAGATCTTTCCCAATTTGTTGGTTGCCGATTTGTCCTCTTGATGGTGTCCTTTGCCTTACAGAATCTTTGTAATTTTATGAGGTCCCATTTGTCAATTCTTGATCTTAGAGCATATGCTATTGGTGTTCTGTTCAGAAACTTTCTCCCTGTACCGATGTACTCAAGGGTCTTCCCCAGTTTCTTTTCTATTAGCTTCAGAGTGTCTAGATTTATGTGGAGGTCCTTGATCCATTTGGATTTGAGCTTAGTACAAGGAGACAAGGATGGATCAATTCGCATTCTTCTGCATGCTGACCTCCAGTTGAACCAGCACCATTTGTTGAAAAGACTTTCTTTTTTCCATTGGATGTTTTCAGCCACTTTGTCGAGAATCAAGTGGCCATAGGTGTGTGGGTTCATTTCTGGATCTTCAATCCTGTTTCATTGATCCTCCTGCCTGTCACTGTACCAATACCATGCAGTTTTTAACACAATTGCTCTGTAGTATTGCTTGAGGTCAGGGATACTGACTCCCCCAGATTTTCTTTTCTTGCTGAGAATAGTTTTAGCTATCCTGGGTTTTTTGTTGTTCCAGATGAATTTGATAATTGCTCTTTCTAATACTGTGAAGAATTGAGTTGGGATTTTGATGGGTATTGCATTGAATCTATATATTGCTTTTGGCAAAATGGCCATTTTAACTATATTGATTCTACCGATCCATGAACATGGGAGATTTTCCCATTTTGTGAGGTCTTCTTCCATTTCCTTCTTCAGAGTCTTGAAGTTCTTGTCATACAGATCTTTCACATGTTTGGTAAGAGTCACCCCAAGATACTTTATACTGTTTGTGGCTATTGTGAAGGGTGTCATTTCCCTAATTTCTTTCTCAGCCTGCTTATCCTTTGAGTATAGGAAGGCCACTGATTTGCTTGTGTTGATTTTATAGCCTGCCACTTTGCTAAAGTTGTTTATCAGCTGTAGGAGCTCTCTAGTGGAGTTTTTTAGGTCACTTAGGTAGACTATCGTGTCATCTGCAAATAATGATAGTTTGACTTCTTCCTTTCCAATTTGTATTCCTTTGACCTCCTTACATTGTCGAATTGCCCGAGCTAGTACCTCAAGTACAATATTGAAAAGATAAGGAGAAAGGGGGCAGCCCTGTCTAGTCCCTGATTTTAGTGGGATTGCTTCAAATTTCTCTCCATTTAGTTTGATGCTGGCTACCGGTTTGCTGTATATTGCTTTTACTATGTTTAGGTATGGGCCTTGAATTCCTGTTCTCTCCAAGACTTTAAGCATGAAAGGATGCTGAATTTTGTCAAATGCTATTTCAGCATCCAATGAATTGACCATGTGGTTTTTTTCTTTGAGTTTGTTTATGTGGTGGATTGCATTGATGGATTTCCGTATATTGAACCAACCCTGCATTCCCGGGATAAAGCCTACTTGATCATGGTGGATGAACATTTTGATGTGTTCTTGGATTCGGTTGGCAAGAATTTTATTGAGTATTTTTGCATCGATGTTTATAAGGGAAATTGGTCTGAAGTTCTATTTCTTTGTTGGATCTTTGTGTGGTTTTGGTATCAGCGTAATTGTGGCTTCGTAGAAGGAATTGGGTAGGGTTCCTTCTGTTTCTATTTTGTGGAATAGTTTGAAGAGTATTGGTGTTAACTCTTCTTTGAAGGTCTGATAGAATTCTGCACTGAAACCATATGGTCCTGTGCTTTTTTTGGTTGGAAGACTTTCTATGAATCTTTCTATTTCTTTAGGCATTATGGGACTGTTTAGATGGTCTAGTTGGTCCTGATTTAATTTTGGTATTTGGTATCTGTCAAGGAAATTGTCCATTTCCTCCAGATTCTCCAGTTTTGGTGAGTACAGGCTCTTGAAGTAGGATCTGAGGATTTTTTGGATTTCCTCAGTTTCCGTTGTTATATCTCCCTTTTTATTTCTAAGTTTGTTAATTTGGATACTTTCTCTGTACCCTTTGGTCAGTCTGGCTCAGTGTTTATCTATCTTGTATATTTTCTCACAGAACCAGCTCCTGGTTTTGTTGATTCTTTGTATGGTTCTCTTTGTTTCTACTTGATTGATTTCGGCCCTGAGTTTGATGATTTCCTGCCTTCTACTCCTCCTGGGTGAAATAGCTTCTTTTTGTTCCATGGCTTTCAGGTGTGTCATTAACTTGGTAATGTATGTTCTCTCCATTTTCTTTTTGGAGGCACTCAGGGCTATGAGTTTTCCTCTTAGCACTGCTTTCATTGTGTCCCATAGATTTGGGTATGTTGTGTCTTCATTTTCACTGTGTTCTAAAAAGTCTTTAATTTCTTTCTTTATTTCTTCCTTGACCAAGGTATCATTGAGTAGAATATTGTTCAGTTTCCACGTGTATGTGCATTTTCTGTTGTTTTTGTTGCTATTGAAGACCACTTTTACTCCATAGTGATCTGATAGGAGGCATAGGATTACTTCGATCTTCTTATATTTGTTGAGATCTGTCTTGTGACCAATTATATGGTCGGTTTTGGAGAAGGTACCATAAGGTGCTGAGAAAAAGGTATATTCTTTTGCTTTAGGATATAATGTTTTATATATATCTGTTAAATCTAATTGGTCCAAAGCTTCAATTAGTTTCAATGTGTCCCTGTTTAGTTTCTGTTTTCCTGATCGGTCCATTGAGGAAAGTGCAGTGTTGATGTCACCCACAATTATTGTGTTAGGTTCAATGTGTGTTTTGAGCTTTAATAAAGTTTCTTTTACAAAAGCGGATGCCCTTGCATTTGGAACATAGATGTTCCTGATTGAGAGTTCTTCTTGTTGTATTTTTCCTTTGACCCGCAAGAAGTGTCCCTCAGAGTCTCTTTTGATGACTTTGGGTTGAAAGTCAATTTTATCTGATATTAAAATGGCTACTCCAGCTTGTTTCCTGAGACCATTTGCTTGTAAAATTGTCTTCCAGCCTTTTACTCTAAGGTAATGTTTGTCTTTGACCCTGAGGTGTGTTTCCTGTAAGCAGCAAAATGTAGGGTCCTGTTTACGTATGCAGTCAGTTAGTCTATGTCTTTTTATTGGGGAATTGAGTCCATTGATGTTAAGAGATATTAAGGAATAGTGATTGTTACTTCCTGTCATTTGTGACGTTATTTTTTAAATTTGATTGGTTAACTTCTTTTGGGTTTGATGAAAGGTTAATATCTTGCTTTTTCCAGGATGAAGTTTCCCTCCTTGTATTGGTGTTTACCTCCTATTATCCTTTGTAGGGCTGGGTTTGTGCATAGATATTGGGTAAACTTGGTTTTGTCTTGAAATATTTTAGTTTCTCCATCTACGGTGATTGAGAGTTTTGCTGGATATAGTAGATTTGGTTGGCATTTGTGTTCTCTTAGAGTCTGCATGAGATCTGCCAGGATCTTCTAGCCTTCATAGTCTCAGGTGAAAAGTCTGCTGCGATTCTGGTAGGTCTTCCTTTATATGTTACTTGGCCTTTTTCTCTTACTGCCTTTAATATTCTTTCTTTGTTTAGTATATTTGGTGTTTTGATTATTATGTAATGGGAAGTATTTCTGTTCTGGTCCAGTCTGTTTGGAGTTCTGTAGGCTTCTTGTATATTCATGGGCATCTCTCTCTTTAGGTTAGGGAAGTTTTCTTCCATAATTTTATTGAAGATATTTGCTGGCCCTTTAAGTTGTAAATCTTCACTCTCATCTATGCCTATAATTCTTAGATTTGGTCTTCTCATTGTGTACTGGATTTCCTGGATATTTTGGGTTACAAGCTTTTTGCATTTTGCATTTCTTTAACTGTTGAGTCCATGGTTTCTATGGTATCTTCAGCATCTGAGATTCTTTCTTCTATCTCTTGTATTCTGTTGTTGATATTTGCATCTCTGTCCCCTGATTTCTTCCCAGGGCTTTCTATCTCCAAAGTTGTCTCCCATTGAGTTTTCTTAGTTGTTTCTACATCTGATTTTAGGTCCTGGATGGTTTTGCTTAGCTCCTTCACTTGATTATTTGTGCTTTCCTGTAATTCTATAAGAGATTTTTATGTTTCCTGTTTCATGACCTCAGCCTGTTGACCAAAGTTCTCCTGTATTTCTTTAAGTGTTTTTTGCATTTCCTCATTATTGGCTTTTGTATTCTCCTGGATTTCTTTCAATGATTTTTGTGTTTCCCTTGCAAGGGCTTCTAACTTTTGATCCATTTTCTCCTGAATTTCTTTAAGTATGTCCTTCATGTGTTCCTGTACCAGCATCATGACCAGTGATTTTAAATCCAAATCTTGTTTTACTGGTGTGATGGGGTATCCAGGACATGCTGGTAGAGGAGAATTGGGTTCAGATGTTGCCATATTGCCTTGATTTCTGTTAGTGATGTTCCTGCATTTGCCTTTTGCCATCTAGTTCTCACTGGTGTTAGTTGGTCTTGTCAATGCTGGACTCACCAGTGCGAACTGTCCCTTCCCAGGTGGCCTCTAGTGCACAGCTTACCTCCTGCACTGCCTGTAGACAGGGTGCTCTTGCCCAGGCTGTTCAGATCCTGAAGCAGACATCTGAAGGCTCCCACTGGGGCCCGCTGGCTTCACCGGAGCACACAGACTTCTCCCCGCTGGCTGCCCGGAAGCCCCTATTGCCTCTTGCAGGACCTGGAGATGAGGTGTTGCTGCCCAGGCTGATCTGGATTCGGAAGTGGAGAGTTCTGAGGGCCACCGCCAGAGGCCTCCGGACTGGAGCCTAAGCTCTGTGGAACAGGAGGAAGCTGTGCTGTGAGCTCCCAGACTGCCTCTGGGTGCACACCAGGTCTCCTGCACTTCATGGAGAAGGAGTACTGTGGCCCAGGCTGTTCAGATCCCAAAGCAGGCACCTGATGGCCCCTGCTGGGGCCCGCTGGATTCACCGGAGCACGCCGACTTCTCCCCGCTGGCCACCCGGAAGCCCCTCTTGCTTCGTGCTTCCTCTTTTTAAGGGCTACTATCTTTTGATCCATATCCTCTTGGTTTCTGTTGGTGATGTTCTTGTATTTGCCTTTTGCCATCTGGTTATGTCTAGTGTTAGCTGGTATTGCTGTCTCTGACTGTTTCTTCTCTGTACTTCTGGAAAACCTGTTCTCACAGTGTACACTGGTATGTAAGTACTTCTGTAACACCCACACTCTTGTAGTTGTATTTGGGTATGTAGCTCTGTGGCCCAGATCAACTCTGGATACAGGCTCTGCTAGCTGTCTCTTCTGTGCCACTGGGTACATAGTTAGCTTCCTGCACCAATTGGACATGGCACACTGTGGCAGGGGATGTTCCCAATCCAGATACAGAACCCAGAAGACTCCTGTCAGATGGCTCCAGACAGGATCCTCTGAGCTGAAGAGCAGGCCTCACCTGTGCTGGCTGCCTCCTCTGCGTGAGCTGCTGGGTGGATATTTGGCTCTCTTTTCCACTTGGAGATGGTGCCAAATCGATCCATTCTTACCTCCTTGTACAAAGTTCAAGTCTAAGTAGATCAAGGACCTCCTTATAAAGCCAGATACACTGAAACTAATACAAAAGAAAGTGGGGAAGAGACTCAAGCACATGGGCCCAGGGGAAAAGTTCCTGAACTTAACACCAATAGTTTATGCTCTAAGATCAAGAATTGACAAATGGTACCTCGTAAAATTACAAAGTTTCTGCAAGGCAAAGGACACTGTCAATAGGACAAAACACCAACCAACAAATTGGGAAAAGATCTTTGCCTACCCTACATCTGACAGAAGAATAATATCCAATACATACAAAGAACTCAAGAAGTTAGACTCCAGAGAACCAAATAACCTTATTTAAAAATGGGATACAGTGCTAAACAAAGAATTCCCAACTGAGGAATATCGAATGGCTAAAAAGCACCTAAAGAAATTTTCAACATCCTTAGTCATTAGGGAAATGCAAATCAAAACAACCCTAAGAGTCCACCTCACACCAGTCAGAATGGCTAAGATCAAAAACTCAGGACACAACAGGTGCTGGCAAGGATGTGGAGAAAGTGGAACACTCCTCCACTGCTGATGGGATTGCAAGCTGGGACAACCACTTTGGAAAACATTTTTGTGGTTCCTCAGAAAATTGGACCCTGCTGGGAATATACCCAGAGGATTCTCCTGCTTGTAATAAGGACACATGCTCCACCATACTAGCCTTATGTATAATAGCCAGAATCTGTAAAGAACCCAGATAGCCCTCTACAGAGGAATGGATACAGAAAATGTGGTACATTTACACAATGGAGTACGACTCAGTTATTAAAAACAATGAATTCATGAACGTCTTACACAATGGATGGAACTAGAAAATATCATCCTCAGTGAGGCAACCCAGTCACAAAATAACACAGATGTTATGCACTCACTGAAAGTAGGTATTAACCCAGAAGTTTGGAATACCCAAAATACAATTCACAGATCAAATGAATCTCAAGAAGAAGGAAGAACAAAGGATGAATATTCTGGTCCTTCTTACAAGGGGGAGCGAAATACCCACAGTAGAAGATACAGAGACAAAGTGTGGATCAGAGAGTAAAGAAAAGACCATGCAGAGACTGCCCCTCTTTGTGATCCATCCCATATACAGTTACAAAACCCAGACACTATTGTGCATGCCAACAAATGCTTGCTGATAGGAGCCTGACATAACTGTCATCTGGGAGGCTCTGCCAGTGCATGACAGATATAAAGGGGGACACTCTTAGGCAGCCATTCAACTGAGCACAAGGTCCCCAATGGATGCAATGAAGGACCCAAAAAGCTAAAGGGGTTTGCAGTGCCATAGGAGGAACAGCAGTTTGAACCACCCAGTACCTCAGAGCTCCCAGGGACTAAACTACCAACCAAAGAGTACACATGGAGGGACCCATGGCTCCAGATCCATATGCAGCAGAGGATGCGGTCTTGTTGGACATCAAAGGGAGGAGAGACACTTTGTCCTGAGAAGGCTAGATGCCGCAGTATAGGGGGATGTCAGGACAGGGAAGAAGAAGTGGGTGGACTGGTGATCAGAGGAAGGAGGACGTTTTAGGGGATTATCTGGTTGGGGGGGGCAGGAAAGGTGATGATATTTGAAATATAAATAATGAGTATATCTAACAAATAATAAAAAATAAATAAAGAAATAAACAAATAAATAAATATGAAGTATAGAGCTAAACAAGAATTCTCAATTGTGTAATCTAGAATGGCCAGCAAATACCTGTAGAAATGTTAAATTTCCATAGTCATCAGGGAAATGCAATTCAAAACAATCATGAGATTCTACCTCATACCAATCAAAGTGATTATAATCAAAACACAAGTGACAGAAGATTCTGGCAAGGATGCAGAGAAAGGGGAACACTCCTTCATTGCTGGTGGGATTACAGCCTTGTGCAATCATGTTGAAAATCAATCTGGCAGTTCCTCAGAAAATTGGGAATAACTCTGCCTGAAAACCCAACTATACCACTCCTGGGCATGTGTCCAAAAGATGCTCCAACACATAAGGACACATGCTCCACTATATTCACAGTAGCCTTATTTATTAATATCCCAAAGCTGGAAACAAACCAGATGTCCTTCATCAGAGGAATGGACACAGAAAATGTGGTACATTTACATGACTGGAATACTGCCCAGCTATTAAAAATGACAACTTAATGAACTTTGTAGGCAAATGGATGGAAGTAAAAAATATCATTCTGAGAGAGGTAACCCAGACCCAAAAGGACATACATGGTATGTACTCATTGAAAAGTGGATATTTGCACCAAAATCTCAGAATACTCACAATAAAACCCAAAGAATACATGACAAGAAGGAAGACCAAAGAATGGTTGCTTCAAACCCGTTTAGAAGTGAGGAAAAATTATCATGAGGGGCAGAGGGTGGGAAAAAGTGCATTTTTTTGTTATAGATAAAATGTATAAACATGCCATCAAATATAAATATCTTTTCAGAATATAGGCGCACAAGAATTTCACAATACTATTATAGCTCTCAGCTGTAACAACATCAATACAATTACACTTTCTCCCACATTACCCATGCATCCTTTGGAAAACAAACAATAAAAGTCACTCATTTGATAAAACATGAATGGAAATATCCAACAGGACTATTTAAATTTTGGAAAATATAAATATATAAAAATATGTATATAAAAATATACAATACATATATAAATATATAAAAATAAATAAATCTATTTCAACATTTCAAACATTGTTTCTCTTAAAATTTACAATGCATACTTTTACTATTAAAGACAAATTTTATAAAAGATAATAGATCATGGAAGTAAATTATTTAGGAAATGGATATTTTTCAAAGAGGAGTCAGATGTAATTGCGTATTGCAAGTCTTCAAATGAAAAGTTAGTGATCTAGTTTAACCATCTTTTGTTAGTTCTGAATCGTCATGAAAACCATTAGGAATGGACACAGTACTGATATACATGAATTGTTCCAAATATTACAGTTTTTCTAATTTCAGAGCAATTTTAGTCAAACAAACAATTTAAAGAAAACTTATTTTATCTAAAAGGGAAAAAAAAAGGTAAGAATCTTCCATCCATTTTAGTAACTAATTTTATTGATAATGGAGATCACCATAAATGGGGATCAATTCCTGTCAAACCATAACTCATGAGTTTAACCATGATATGCATACACATTCTGCAATTGAGACAAAACACCATTCTTATTTAATTTTGTATATGATAATTTTGAATGGAAAGTGAGAAACACTGCCAAAATAGTAAATGCTATTATAATTATCCTAGAAAATATTTGGGTTTTTTTTTTACCTTTGTAGATTATAATTTTATTTTATTTTATTTTATTTTATTTTCTATATTCTTTGTTTATATTCTGAATGCTTTCCCTTTCCTGGATCCCCCATCCCCATCAGTCTCATAGGCCCTCTTCCCTCTGCCCCTTTCCCAATCACCCCCTCCCATTTCCTGTCCTGGTATTCCCCTATAATGCTGGATCAACTCTTTACAGAACCAGGGCCCTCTCTTTCCCTCTATTTGGGTATCATTTGATATGCTAACTGTGTCTTGAGAATTCAGAGCTTCTGGGCTAATTAATATCCACTTATCAGTGATTGCATTCCATGTGTATTATTTTGTGATTGGGTTACCTCACTTAGAATGATATTTTCCAGTTCCAACTATTTGCCTATGAATTTCATGAATTCATTGATTTTAATTGCTGAGTAGTATTTCATTGTGTAAATATACTACATTTTCTATATCCATTTCTCCATTGAGGGGCATCTGGGTTCTTTCCAGATTCTGGCTATTATAAATAAGGCTACTATGAACATAGTGGAGCATGTGTCCTCATTGCATGCTGGGGAATCCTCTCGGTATATGCCCAGGAAAGGTATAGCAGGATCCTCTGGATGTGTCATGTCCAGTTTTCTCTGGCACTGCCAGACTGATTTCCAAAGTGGTTGCACCATCTTGCAATCCCACCAGCAGTGGGGGAGTCTTCCTCTTTCTCCACAGCCTGGCCAACACCTGTTGTCTCCTGAGTTTTTAACCTTAGCCATTCTGACTGGTATGAGGTGAAATCTCAGGGTTGTTTCGATTTGCATTTCCCTAATGACTAATGATGTTGAACATTTCTTAAGGTGCTTCTCAGTCATTCAAAGTTCTTCAGGTGAAAATTCTTTGTTTAGCTCTGTACCCCATTTTTAATAGGGTTATTTGGCTCTCTGGGTTCTAACTTCTTCAGTTCTTTGCATATGTTGGATATCAGTCCTCTGCCGGATTTAGGGTTGGTGAAGATCCTTTCCCAATCTGTTGGTTGTCATTTTGTCCTTTTGACAGTGTTCTTTGCCTTACAGAATCTTTGTAATTTTGTGAGGTCCCATTTGTAAAATTCTTGATTTTAGAGTTTAAGCTATTGGTGTTCTGTTCAGCAACTTTTCCCCTGTGCCCATGTCCTCAAGGGTCTTCCGCAGTTTCTTTTCTATTAGTTTCAGTGTGTCAGGTTTTATGTAGAGGTCCTTGATCCACTTGGAGTTGAGCTTAGTACAAGGAGATAAGAATGGATCAATTCGCATTCTTCTGCATGCTGACCTCCATTTGAACCAGCACCATTTATTGAAAAGGCTATCTTTTTTTCCACTGGATGTTTTCAGCTCCTTTGTCGAAGATCAAGTGACCATAGGTGTATGGGTTCATTTCTAGATCTTCAATTGTATTCCATTGCTCTACTTGTCTGTCACTGTGCCAATACCATGCAGTTTTTAACCCTATTGTTCTGTAGTAATGTTTCAGGTCTGGGATACTGATTCCCCCAGAAGTTCTTTTACTGTTGAGAATAGTTTTAGCTATCCTGGATTTTTTGTTATTCCAGATGAATTTGAGAATTGGTCTTTTTAACTCTATAAAGAACTGAGTTGGGATCTTGATAGGGATTGTGTTGAATCTGTAGATTCCTTTTGACAAGATGGCCATTTTAACTATATTCATCTTGCCAATCGGCGAGCATGAAAGATTTTTCCATTTTCTGAGGTCTTCTTTGATTTTCTTCTTCAGAGATCTGAAGTTCTTGTTGTATAGGTCTTTCTCTTGTTTGGTTAGAGTTACCCCAAGATACTTTATGTTGTTTGTGGCTATTGTGAAGAGTGTCATTTACCTAATTTCTTTCTCAGTCTGCTAGAAAATATTTGATTGGGGACATGGTGATGAAAAGATGAAAGATTAAAAGAATCTAAGTTCAGCTTTTTACTATTGTTTGCTCATGAAATCAAACAAACAAAACCTGTAGCATGAGTATTGGTGATTGTCTAACAAATGCCTGAGTTCATTGCCTGACACAGAAAAATAACTGAAGTCTAGGAAGGACAGACAGTCCCTAGACAAAGCAAGAGTAACAGCAGCTTTACCCCTTCAGAATAGAAGGACAGTTGGCCGAAGTCCTCGCTGGCCAAGTACTTATAGGATTATTGATCCCTGGTTTTCTCTATGGGCTCTCCATGCCTTCTTGTCATTTCTCCTTGCAATGTCTCCTAAAAATCAGAAGACACTTGATCTCCTCTCTCCTTTTGTCCCAGCAGGTCTTTTAGACAGGAACGATTCTAGGTCAGAATTTTTGACTGTGGAATGGTAACCCCAACTTTCCATATGATTCTCTGTCTTTCTAGAAGAGGTAGACTTTACGAGTTCCTTCTTCACACTGTTGGACATTTCATCTAAAGTCCCTCTTTGAGTCCTGAGAGTCTCTCACCTCCAAGATCTATGGTACTTTCTAGGGGATCTGCCTTCTTCCTGCCCCATGATGTTGCATATTTCCTTTAATTCTGCAGGCCCTCACTATCTTCTCCTGTTCCCCACCCCTACCTCATACCTGATCATATTCCTCTATTCCATTTCCCCTCTCATTCCCATCTCCCACCCTCATTCCTCCCTCTCCCTGCCTCCCATGACTATTTTCTTCTCCCACGTGAGATTGAAGCATCGTCACTAGAACCCTCTGTTTGTTAATCTTCTTGAGTTCTGTAGGGGAGTCTGCAAGTCCTGACATTATTGCTGATCCTATGGTATGGTTACAGACAAGAACTTAGCATGGCTGCCCTCTGAGAGTCCCAATAAGCAGAGCTGACTGAGACAGATACAGATACTTACATCTAATCATAGGACTAAAGTCTGCAATTTTTGTGGTTGAATTAGGGAAAGATTGGAAGAAGATGAGGAAGATGACAACACCACAGGAAAATCATCATTCACAATTAACCTGGACCCCTGAGATCTCTCAGATACTGAGCCACCAACCAGGAAGCATAGAGGAGCTGGTTCAAGGCTGCTACTTATGTATAGCAGATGACTGGTCTGGCCTCAGTCTGAGAAAACAGCCTAACCCTTGAAAGACTTGAGGCCACAGGGATTGTGTAGGCCTGGTGGTGCTGAATTTTCTTGGAGACAAAGGGGAGGAGGAATGGAACAAGGAACTGTGAAGGAGGATCAGGAGATGGACTGTAACAAGAAGATGGTTCAACTGTAACAAAATAAAAGTAATAAAAGAAAAAATCAACATAAAGAATCAGAAGACATCGATCGTCTCAGGAACCTGCTTTCAAACTACTTGTCTTATTATGCCCCCCCCCTTTTTATATTTCTCATCATCCTCTCAGAAAGGCTTTTTCATAGTAGGAGTTATTCATTAAATATACTTTTCAATTTTGCTTTACTTTCTCAGCACAAAGTTTTAAAGTCTTTTTATTATATATGAGGGGGAGGAAAACAAAATCAAAAAAGACAAGGATGATTTAGTTTTATCCTGTTCCTCCTCCACTTTGAAATTAAACTTTCCTTAGTATTAAATAATATAAGTCAAGTCAAAGTTATCTCCAGAGAACTCTTATATCCATTTATTTCTAAATATTTTCCTAGAAGAGAGTAAGACTTTTTTCATTCTTATTTTTTATTTAAATTAAATTTCCCTAAAGCAAGTTTCAATTGCAACTAATTTTGTCTATTATGATAGTTCTCTAATAACTTTTCCACAAAAATATCCACATTTTCAATACTCCTCTCTAATTCTCTTAATCTACTATCCTATTTTGCTTACTCTTGCTATGATAAAAGACCATGAACAAAATCATTTTAGAGTAAAAAAACATTTTGTCTTACAAGTCCTTGGGCCCTGATCTATCATTGAAGGAATTCAAACCAGAAACTCAAGGCAGTAACCGTGTAGCAGAGACTATGAAGGAATGATATTTACTGGCCTTCAGGCTCACATTTACCTACTTCCTATACCTCCTAAGACCTACCTAGGAGTGGCACAACTCACAGTGGACTGGGCACTCCCACATCAATGAACATTCAAGATCATACCATAAAAAAACATGTGCCCACTGGTCAATTTGATATAAACAGTTCCAGAATAAAGAGTCCCTCTTCTAAGATGTGTGAAGTTGGCAACCAAATTAGTCATCATACATCCATTCATCATTGATACTGTGCAATGTTTTATGAATAGTTAAGATTTAAAATAATCAGAGAGAAAAACTCAGCCTAAAAATTCACACAAAATCTGATGAAATTGCAGTGTAGTTTTCATTTCTCATTTTACACACAGAGATTTCATATTTCTAGAATGGTTATCTTTGATCTGCTTCCTTTACCTTCTATTCTTCCCAAATATCTTATCAAAATGGCTCTTAAAACATTTTTGATGCTTTTTGTCTAAAGAATTCTCACCCCATATTGAAACAATCATCTTGAACTTAACCAATAAAACATGTATCTGCTGTTTAAAAATAAAAAGAGATAGCAAACAGTTTTACTGAATAAATATGGTGCACACACAAACATAAACACACCCACATAGAGAGATACAATGCGGATGTGAATTTATAGACTATCAGCAAACAAAATAAAATCACACATTAGAAATAATTCCTCATATTTCTTTCTAGTTGGAAGGTATATTTAAAAGTGGTAGGCTAGAGATCAAAAATCTAAAGGTTCTTGGCCTTTCTTAAATAATCCTATATTATTATGTAAACTGTTAATCTCAGTATCTCTAATATTATATGTTTGCCATAGTGTATTTTAACAATAAAATATACACCTTTATATTTACAAGTTTAATATTAGATATCTAGCAAAACAATGTTCAACGCACCATCCTTATACCTGAAATATTGGTCAGAGAACATGGTCAAGACAGACATCTCTATTTCTACTTAATACTGTCTTTAGAGAATAATATACTGTTGTCCAGTGAAGGATATAAAACAAGAATGCAAACACACAGACAAAAAGAGAATTTGAAAGTTGATTTCAAATAACAAGTGCAGCTAGTTGTATGCATAGTCATACTGACAAATTCATATTATTTTAATTAAATTAATGGAAAAAGTGGTTAAATATCTCCTGTGCTAATGTTTATAATAAGAAACAACAGAAGAGAAGAGCTACTTAATGCTATTCTAAAAGAGGTAAAATTATAAAAACATCAATTGTACACACAATGAGAAAAAAATCTATTTAAAAATGCTAAAAAGCATATATCTGATTTCAAATGAGGAAAAAAAGCAAATATGAAAATATTTTTAAAAACATAATAAATATAATAGGTATTACAATAGAAAAATTAAATACAGAAATAGTGCCAAAAATATAGCAAACACAATCTCTCTGTTGTTAAACTACAGGCTTCAAGATATCTAGTTTCTGATCAAAATATTCTCCTGCTCAAAGTTTTTCTCATGGCAACTTTGACATCTTTGTTCCTCAAGCTGTAAATTAAAGGGTTCATCATGGGAACTACAATGGTATAAAAATGAGAAGAGAATTTCCCATTTTTGATAGAGAGAGTGGAGGTAGGGTTGAGATACATGAAAGAACCTGATCCAAAGAACAGAGAAACAGCAAGCATATGGGAACTGCAGGTGCTGAAGGCTTTGGACCTGCTTTCAGTGGATTTAATTTTGAGAATGCTGAAAAGAATGAAACCGTAGGAGATAAAGATGATGAAAGTGGGCACAATTATGTCTTTTCCTGCTAAAATGAACAGCTCTATCTCATTGACATAGGTGCTGGTGCAGGAGATTTGCAACAAAGGGCGGAGATCACAGAAATAATGGTTGATGGTATTTCTATCACAAAATGTCAGTCTCAGGATGCATTCAGTATGGATCATGGCACCAGAAAAGCCCATGAAATATGAGCCAAGCATCAGATAACAACATACCTTAAAAGACAAAGTAACATTATACAACAGTGGATTGCAGATTGCTACTTAGTGATCATAGGCCATTGAAGTCAGCACATAACACTCAGAAAGGACAAAAAAACAAAAGAAGTATAACTGCATCATACACCCTGTGTAAGAGAAAACATTCTTTTTTTGTATAAAGTTCATCAGCATTTTGGGTGTAATCACAGAGGAATAACAGAGATCTATGCAAGACAAGTTAAACAAGAAAAAGTACATGGGTGTGTGGAGGTGAGAATTTAGCAGAATTAAAATGATCAATGTCAAATTCCCCAACACAGTTATCATGTATACTACAAAAAAGAGTAGGGACAATGGAATTTTGAGGTCAAGTTGGTCTGTTATCCCCAAGAGAATGAACTCTATTACCATAGAAGCATTTTCGAAAGCCATTCTTTTCTCAGAGTCTCTGTGGAGACAGAAAAATAAGTGAAATTTAAGGAAAAGAAGAATTTAAAAGCACACCTTCTCTTTCAAATGGCAATTTCTTCTTTGAATGTCAATAAACAAATAGCTTCAAATTCTTTGAACCAGCCTTTCATGAAACCATGGTACAGAACAACATTGCCTTCCTCAACTAGCATCATAGAGGTTAATCACAGTAAAGAGCATCGCTAATAAACCACTGCTTTTACCAATGACCTAATATTTCTATTCTGAATATTTAAAAATTTAAAGTCAAAGGGAAAATAGGATGCACGGGAACTAATTTCCTTCCTTCCTTTTCATCCTTTCTTTATTATTACTGTCAATTCTTGTTTCCAGGAAAAATTTTAGCATTCTGCTGGTGATCTATCTCTAGACTGGTCTTCAGCATACTAAGAATTATGAGCAGTATTTCCAATATCAAGCAAAAGAAACCAACTCCTTAATTGTGTGTGTGTGTGTGTGTGTGTGCCTGTGTGTGTTTGTGTGTGTGTGTATAGCCAGTTCACAAAAATTCATAAATCTAGAGATATTGGCCTCTCTTACAGAAATGTAGTTTATTAAATCAGACACCATAGTTTGTGCTTATAGTGACTGTAACATTTCTCTCTTTCTAAATCTAGATATTTTTCTGTTTATTTGTTTTGAACCTTAGACTTTCTCATAATGTTACAGATTTTTGGGCTCTTTGTGACAATCAAGCCACTATGAAAACTAAAACCAAAGCGTTAGAAGAAATACTATATGAAGTCAAATAACAATTATAGTCACCTAAAGGGCAGAATAATGTTGGGTGGTAGAGCTAGTGGGAATGAAAATGGCCCAGGGAAAGGAAAATTAATTCTTACAAAATAAAAATTATTTGGAAATCTAATGTTCAACCTATTTTTTTAATGATTTTTTTACTTGATCTATTTTCTATTTATATTTCAAATGATTTCCCCTTTTCTAGACTCCCACTCCCCAAAAGTCCCATCAGCCCCCGTCCCTCCCCCTGTTTTCCCACCCAACCCTTCCTACTTCCCTGTTCTGGTTTTGCCCTATACTGCTTCACAGAGTCTTTCCAGAACAAGGGGCTACTTCTCCGTTCTTCTTGTACCTCATTTATTGTGTGGATTATGTTTTGGATATTCCAGTTTTCTAGGTTAACACCCACTTATTATTGAGTGCATACCATGATTCATCTTTTGAGTCTGGGTCCTGGGCATATGCCCAGAAGATTCCCCAGCATGTCATAAGGATACATGTTCCACTATGTACATAGCAGCCCTATTTATAATGGCCAGAAGCTGGAAAGAACCCAGATATCCCTCAACAGAAGAGTGGATGTAATGTTCAACCTATTAACAGCAATTAATGGTGAATTGCGAACAGAATCGACCTGAAATTATCTTTTTTTCCTGAAATTTTCTTATTGCTGGTATATTTACACAATATATTAACATACAGGAAAGGCATATGAGAATGAGCCTTAATCCTGGATCATTTCAAAAATAATATGTGGTCAAAACAAATACTATATGTCATAAACCCTGCTATACAATATTTATTTCTCAGTAGATATAGTCAAGAAAATGTAAGCCTGTAGTATGAACAGATTTCAAAACTTACCATATTTAAGAGAGAAATCTTATTGGCCCTTTTCATTGGTGTTTGTTCCTCTTTCTCTGGAAAGACAACATCAGGCTCCAGCGCTCTGTGTCCTTGTATTCTAAAAGAATCCTGCAAAAAAATTACTGTTTTATGTGCTCAGGACATTTTTTGAATCACTGCTTTTGTTTAATGATTATAGTCATAATTCTCTAAAGAAAAAACAGCTTTCATTTTGATCATATTTGTCTCCTATAAAGAGACACTAGACATTTTACATGTTTTAATGTCATGTTAAACATCATAAGGAAGACAATATTTTTTAGCTTCTTCCCAGGAAATATATACCAGATATAGAAAGAAGATGAGGTGATGCCATTTAGATGCTGATACATCTATATTTCCTTGGCAACTCAGTATTTCATTCAAGAATACCCTTCTCTTTGGGGATTATTGTTGTTCCTTGATAGACCTAATGCTGAACTCACAGATTAAAACCACGTCTTTTCTTCAGGGAAAACTATATTTGTGGTTATTTCTCTGGTTGTCGCCATGGTATTAATGTTAATTTTCCACAGAATTTGCCCTTAGGATTTCTTACAATTAGTTGTAAAAATTTCTAACATATGTCATAAAACACACATACACATACACACTTACACAAACACATACATACATACACACTCACACACACAGCTATTATTCTTTTGGGTGGAGTTAATTCTTGTCTTTTTTTTATTAGATATTTTCTTTATTTAAACTTCAAATTTTATCCCCTTTCCTGATTTCCCCTCTGAAAACACACTATCCCATGCCCCATCACCCTGCTTTCCAACCTACCCACTCTTGCTTCCCTGTCCTAGCATTCCCCTATACTGGGGCATCTAGGCTTCTCAGGAAAGAACTTCTCCTCCCTTTGATGCCCAACAAGGCCATCCTCTGATACATATGCAGCTGGTGCCATGGGTCCCTCCATGTATACTCTTTGTTTGATGGTTTAGTCCATGAGATCTCTGGGGGTACTGGTTAGTTCATATTGTTGCTCCTCTTATGAGGCTGCAAGCTCTTTCATCTCTTTTGGTTCTTTCTCTAGGTCATCCATTGGGGACCTTGTGATCAGTCCAAAGCTTGGCTGAGAACATCCACCTCTGTTTTTTAAAGGTGCTGGCAGAGCCTCTCAGTGTAGAGACCATATTGGGGTGTCATGCCAGAGGGTAGGAACTTGATATCGACCAAGATGAAGTTCATTGTTCCTCCAGTCTATGAATTCCTGAATTAAGCAGGTTACCTTCCCAGCTGCATGAGCAATGGAGCCAATGCCCAGTGAAGAGCCAGACCAGTTCCCTGGAACACACCCTGGAATTTGGGGAAAGGGTCTTACCACACCTATATATATTTGGGTACCTCCATTAAACTTTGAGTCTTGAGAAGGAAATCTTGTCTTGACTCCATGTTTCTCTTGCCACCCTGTTCCCATCCCCAGTTTTCCTTCCAGTTGACTCAGTAAACTGTTTTAATGTTGCCATGGGCAGCTACATCCCAGGATATAGTTCTATCAGACTCTTGTCAGCAAGCACTTGTTGGCATCTACAATAGTGTCTGGGTTTGGTGATTGTATGTGCAATGGATTTACAGGAGGAGATGACTCTGGATGGTCTTCCTTCAATTTCCGCTCCACATTTTGTCTCTGAATCTCTTCCATGGGTATTTTGTTCCACCTTTTAGGAAGGACCAATGGATCAATACTTTGTTCTTCCTTCTTCTTGAGCTTCGTTTGGTCTGCAAATTGTATATTGGGTATGCTTATTTTCTGAGCTAATACACACTTATCAGTGAGTACATACCATGTGTGTTATTTTGTGATTGGGTTACCTCATTTAGAATGATATTGTTGAATTTCATCCATTTGCCTAAGAACTTCATGAATTCATTGTTTTAATAGCTGAGTAGTAAGTATTCCATTGTGTTAATGTACCACATTTTCTGTATCCATTCCTCTGTTGAAGGACATCCGGGTTCTTTCCAGTTTCTGGCTATTATAAATAAGGTTGCTATAAGCATGTCTCCTTATTACATGTTGGAGAGTTTTCTGGGTATAAACCCAGAAGTAGTATAGCTGGCCCCTCAGGCAATACTATGTCCAGTTTTCCAAAAAAACTGCCAAACTGATTTCTAAAGTTGTTGTCCCAGCTTGCAAGCACTCCTGCAGTAACAGAGATTTCCTTTCTCGACATCCTTGCCAGCATCTGCTGTCACCTGAGATTTTGATCTTAGCCATTCTGACTGCTGTGAGGTGGAATCTCAGGGATGTTTTGATATAGAGTTACCTGATGACTAAGGATGCTGAACATTTCCTTATATGGTTTTTACCCATTTGGTATTCCTCAGTTGAGAATTCTTTGTTTAGCTCTGTAACCCATTTTTTAATAGGTTTATTTAGTTTTCTGAAGTCTAACTTCTTGAATTCTCGAGATATATTGGAAATCAGCCATCTATTGGATGAAGGGTTGAAAAAGATCTTTTCCCAATCTGTTGATTGCCATTTTGTCTTTTTACTTTTTCAGCTTCTAATTAAATGACTATTTTTTCTTTCAGTTTGTTTTATGTAGAAGATTACATTGATGGATTTCCATGTATTGAATCATCCCTGCATACCTGGGATGAAGCCTACTTAATCATGGTTAATGATTGCTTTGATATGCTCTTGGATTGCATTGGCAAGAATTTAATTGAGTATTTTTTGCATTGATATTCATAAGGGAAATTGGTGTGAAGTTATCTTTCTTTGTTAGATCACTGTGTGTTCTTGGTATCAGTGTAATTGTGTCTTCATAGAATGAGTTTGGTAGTGTTCCTTCTGTTTCTATATTGTGGAATAGTATGAAGAGTATTGGTATTAGGTCTTTTTGAATGTCTGATAGAATTCTGCACTAACCCCATCTGGTTCTGGTATTTTTTGATTGGGAGTCTTTTAATGACTGCTTTTTTTTCCTTTGGTGTTTTGAGCCTATTTTAATGGTTTATCTGATTCTGAGTTAAATTTGATATCTGATATTTGTCTAGAAAACCATCCATTTCATCTAGATTTTCCGGTTTCCTTGAGAATAGGCTTTTTAGTAGGATCTGATGATTTTGGAATTTCTTCCATTTCTGTTGTTATGCCTTCATTTTCATTTCTTTTTTTTCCTTTTTTATATATTTTTTATTTACATTTCAAATGATTTCCCCTTTCCTAGCCCCCCCACTCCCAAAAAGTCCCGTACGCCCCCTTCTCTCCCCCTGTCATCCCCCCACCGCTTCCCACTTCCCCGTTCTGGTTTTGCTGAATACTGCTTCATTGAGTCTTTCCAGAACAAGGGGCCACTCTTCCTTTCTTCTTGTACCTCATTTGATGTGTAGATTATGTTTTGGGTAATCCAGGTTTTTAGGTTAATATCCACTTATTAGTGAGTGCATACCATGATTCACCTTTTGAGTCTGGGTTACCTCACTTAGTATGATGTTCTCTAGCTCCATCCATTTGCCTAAGAATTTCATGAATTCATTGTTTCTAATGGCTGAATAGTACTCCACTGTGTAGATATAAAACATTTTTTGCATCCACTCTTCTGTTGAGGGATACCTGGGTTCTTTGCAGCATCTGGCCATTATAAATAGGGCTGCTATGAACATTGTAGAGCATGTATCCTTATTACATGGTGGGGAATCCTCTGGGTATATGCCCAGAAGTGGTATAGCAGGATCTTCTGGAAGTGAGGTGCCCATTTTTTGGAGGAACCGCCAGACTGATTTCCAGAGTGGTTGTACCAATTTGCAACCCCACCAGCAGTGGAGGAGTGTTCCTCTTTCTCCGCACCTTCTCCAACACCTGCTATCTCCGGAATTTTTAATCTTAGCCATTCGGACTGGTGTAAGGTGAAATCTCAGGGTTGTTTTGATTTGCATTTCCCTAATGACCAATGAAGTTGAGCATTTTTTAAGATGTTTCCCCGCCATCCGATGGTTTTCAGGTGAAAATTCTTTGTTTAACTCTGTACCCCATTTTTTATTAGGGTTGTTTGGTTTTCTGGAGTCTAAGTTCTTGAGTTCTTTATATATATTGTATATTAGCCCTCTATCTGATGTAGGATTTGTGAAGATCTTTTCTCAATTTGTTGGTTGCCGATTTGACCTCTTGATGGTGTCCTTTGCCTTACAGAAACTTTGTAATTTTATGAGGTCCCATTTGTCAATTCTTGCTCTTAGAGCATACGCTATTGGTGTTCTGTTCAGAAACTTTCTCCCTGTACCGATGTCCTCAATAGTCTTCCCCAGTTTTTCTATTAACTTCAGAGTGTCTGGCTTTATGTGGAGGTCCTTGATCCATTTGGATTTGAGCTTAGTACAAGGAGACAAGGATGGATCAATTCGCATTCTTCTGCATGCTGACCTCCAGTTGAACCAGCACCATTTGTTGAAAAGGCTATCTTTTTTCCATTGGATGTTTTCAGCCTCTTTGTCGAGGATCAAGTGGCCATAGGTGTGTGGGTTCATTTCTGGAACTTCAATCCTGTTCCATTGATCCTCCTGTCTGTCACTGTACCAATACCATGCAGTTTTTAACACTATTGCTCTGTAGTATTGCTTGAGATCCGGGATACTGATTCCCCCAGATTTTCTTTTGTTGCTGAGAATAGTTTTAGCTATCCTGGGTTTTTTGTTGTTCCAGATGAATTTGATAATTGCTCTTTCTAACTCTGTGAAGAATTGAGTTGGGATTTTGATGGGTATTGCATTGAATCTGTAGATTACTTTTGGCAAAATGGCCATTTTAAGTATATTGATTCTACCGATCCATGAGCATGGGAGGTTTTCCCATTTTTTGAGGTCTTCTTCCATTTCCTTCTTCAGAGTCTTGAAGTTCTTGTCATACAGATCTTTCACATGTTTGGTAAGAGTCACCCCAAGATACTTTATACTATTTGTGGCTATTGTGAAGGGGGTCATTTCCCTAATTTCTTTCTCAGCCTGCTTATCCTTTGAGTATAGGAAGGCCACTGATTTGCTTGTGTTGATTTTATAACCTGCCACTTTGCTGAAGTTGTTTATCAGCTGTAGGAGTTCTCTAGTGGAGTTTTTTGGGTCACTTAGGTAGACTATCATATCATCTGCAAATAATGATAGTTTGACTTCTCCCTTTCCAATTTGTATCCCTTTGACCACCTTATGTTGTCGCATTGCCCGAGCTAGTACCTCAAGTACAATATTGAAAAGATAAGGAGAAAGGGGGAAGCCCTGTCTAGTCCCTGATTTAGTGGGATTGCTTTAATTTTCTCTCTATTTAGTTTGATGCTGTCTACCGGTTTGCTGTATATTGCTTTTACTCTGTTTATGTATGGGCCTTGAATTCCTGTTCTTTCCAAGACTTTAAGCATGAAAGGATGCTGAATTTTGTCAAATGCTTTTCAGCATCCAATGAAATGACCATTTGGTTTTTTTCTTTGAGTTTGTTTATGTAGTGGATTGCATTGATGGATTTCCGTATATTGAACCAACCCTGCATTCCCGGGATAAAGCCTACTTGATCATGGTGGATGATCGTTTTGATGTGTTCTTGGATTCGGTTGGCAAGAATTTTGTTGAGTATTTTTGCATCGATGTTCATAAGGGAAATTGATCTGAAGTTCTCTTTCTTTGTTGGATCTTTGTGTGGTTTTGGTATCAGCGTAATTGTGGCTTCATAGAGGGAATTGGGCAGTGTTCCTTCGGTTTCTATTTTGTGGAATAATTTGAAGAGTATTGGTGTTAACTCTTCTTTGAAGGTCTGATAGAATTCTGCACTGAAACCATCTGGTCCTGTCCTTTTTTTGGTTGGAAGACTTTCTATGACTCCTTCAATTTCTTTAGGCATTATGGGACTGGTTATATGATCTATTTGGTCCTGATTTAATTTTGGTATTTGGTATCTGTCAAGGAAATTGTCCATTTCCTCCAGATTCTCCAGTTGTGTTGAGTACAGGCTCTTGTAGTAGGATCTGATGATTTTTTGGATTTCCTCAGTTTCTGTTGTTATTTCTCCCTTTTCATTTCTAAATTTGTTAATTTGGATACTTTGTCTGTGCCCTTTGTTCAGTCTGGCTAAGAGTTTATCTATCTTGTTGATTTTCTCGAAGAACCAGCTCCTGCTTTTGTTGATTCTTTGTATGGTTCTCTTTGTTTCTATTTGATTGATTTCAGCCCTGAGTTTGATGATTTCCTGCCTTCTACTCCTCCTGGGTGAAATAGCTTCTTTTTGTTCCAGGACTTTCAGGTGTGTCATTAAGCTGGTAATGTATGCTCTCTCCATTTTCTTTTTGGAGGCACTCAGGGCTATGAGTTTTCCTCTTAGCACTGCTTTCTTTGTGTCCCATAGATTTGGGTATGTTGTGTCTTCATTTTCTTTGTGTTCTAAAAAGTCTTTAATTTCTTTCTTTATTTCTTCCTAGACCAAGGTATCATTGAGTAGAATATTGTTCAATTTCCACGTGTATGTGGGTTTTCTGTTGTTTTTGTTGCTATTGAAGACGACTTTTACTCCATAGTGATCTGATAGGAGGCATGGGATTAGTTCGATCTTCTTATATTTGTTGAGGTCTGTCTTGTGACCAATTATATGGTCGATTTTGGAGAAGGTACCATGAGGTGCTGAGAAAAAGGTATATTTTTTGCTTTAGGATAGAATGTTCTATATATATCTGTTAAATCTAATTGTTCCAAAGCTTCAATTAATTTCATTATGTCCCTGTTTAATTTCTGTTTTCCTGATCAGTCCATTGAGGAAACTGCAGTGTTGAAGTCACCCACAATTATTGTGTTAGGTGCAATGTGTGCTTTGAGCTTTAATAAAGTTTCTTTTACGAATGAGGGTGCCCTTGCATTTGGTGCATAGATGTTCAGGATTGAGAGTTCTTCTTGTTGTATTTTTCCTTTGACCAGCAAGAAGTGTCCCTCAGGGTCTTTTTTGATGACTTTGGGTTGAAAGTCAATTTTATCTGATATTAAAATGGCTACTCCAGCTTGTTTCCTGAGACCATTTGCTTGTAAAATTGTCTTCCAGGCTTTTACTCTAAGGTAGTGCTTGTCTTTGACCCTTAGGTGTGTTTCCTGTAAGCAGCAAAATGTAGGGTCCTGTTTACGTATCCAGTCAGTTAGTCTGTGTCTTTTTATTGGGGCATTGAGTCCATTGATGTTAAGAGATATTAAGGAATAGTGATTGTTACTTCCTGTCATTTTTGACGTTATTTTTTTAAATTTGATTGGTTAACTTCTTTTGGGTTTGATGAAAGGTTACTATCTTCCTTTTTGCAGGGTGAAGTTTCCCTCCCTGTATTGGTGTTTTCCTCCTATTATCCTTTGTAGGGCTGGGTTTGTGGATAGATATTGGGTAAATTTGGTTTTGTCATGGAATATCTTAGTTTCTCCATCTATGGTGATTGAGAGTTTTGCAGGATATAGTAGTTTTGGCTGGCATTTGTGTTCTCTTATAGTCTGCATGAGATCAGCCCAGGATCTTCTAGCCTTCATAGTCTCAGGTGAAAAGTCTGCTGTGATTCTGATAGGTCTTCCTTTATATGTTACTTGGCCTTTTTCTCTTACTGCCTTTAATATTCTTTCTTTGTTTAGTACATTTGCTGTTTTGATTATTATGTGACGGGAAGTATTTCTGTTCTGGTCTAGTCTGTTTGGAGTTCTGTAGGCTTCTTGTATATTCATGGGCATCTCTCTCTTTAGGTTAGGGAAGTTTTCTTCCATAATTTTATTGAAGATATTTGCTGGCCCTTTAAGCTGTAAATCTTCACTCTCATCTATGGCTATAATCCTTAGGTTTGGTCTTCTCATTGTGTCTTGGATTTCCTGGATATTTTGGGTTACAAGCTTTTTGCTTTTTGCATTTTCTTTAACTGTTGAGTCCATGGTTTCTATGGTATCTTCAGCGTCTGAGATTCTTTCTTCTATCTCTTATATTCTGTTGTTTATGTTTGCATCTATGTCCACTGATTTCTTCCCAAGGCTTTCTATCTCCAAAGTTGTCTCCCATTGAGTTTTCTTAGTTGTTTCTACTTCGGATTTTAGATCCTGGATTGTTATCCTTAGCTCCTTCACTTGCTTGTTTGTGCTTTCCTGTAATTCTTAAAGAGATTTTTGTGTTTCCTCTTTCATGACCTCAGCCTGTTGACCAAAGTTCTCCTGTATTTCTTTAAGTGTTTTTTGTGTTTCCTCATTATTGGCTTTTGTATTCTCCTGGATTTCTTTCAATGATTTTTGTGTTTCCCTTGCAAGGGCTTCTAACTTTTGATCCATTTTCTCCTGAATTTCTTTAAGTATGTCCTTCATGTGTTCCTGTACCAGCATCATGACCAGTGATTTTAAATCCAAATCTTGTTTTACTGGTGTAATGGGGTATCCAGGACATGCTGGTAAAGGAGAATTGGATTCAGACGTTGCCATATTGCCTTGACTTCTGTTAGTGACGTTCCCTCATCTGCCTTTTGCCATCTAGTTCTCACTGGTGTTAGTTGGTGTTGTCAATGCTGGACTCACCAGTGCAAGCTGCCCCTTCCCAGGTGGCCTCTGATGCACAGCTTACCTCCTGCACTGCCTGGAGACAGAATGTTGTTGTCCAGGCTGTTCAGACCCAGAAGCAGACACCTGAAGGCGCCTGCTGGGGCCTGCTGGATTCACTGGAGCACATGGACTTCTCCCCACTTGCAGCCTGGAAGTCCCACTTGCCTCTTTCAGGACTTGGAGATGTGGTGTTGCAGCTCAGGCTGATCTGGATCCGGAAGCATAGAGGTCTGTGGGCTACCGCCAGAGGCCTCAGGACTGAAGCCTAACCTCTGTGCTACAGGGAAAGAGCTGTGCTGTGAGCTCCCAGACTGCCGCTGGGCGCACACCAGGTCTCCTTTACTTCCTGGAGACCGAGTGCTGTGGCCCAGGCTGTTCAGATCCTATAGCAGGCACCTGATGGTTCCTGCTGGTGCCTGCTGGATTCACTGGAGCACACCGACCTCTCCCGCTGGCCGCTTGGAAGCCCCACCTGCCTCTTTCAGGACCTGGAGATGTGGCGCTGCTGCTCAGGCCTATCTGGATCCGGAAGAGGAGAGGTCCGAGGGCTACTGCCAGAGGCCTCAGGATTGAAGCCTAAGCTGGAACGAGTTGTGCTGTGTTCATTTTCATTTCTGATTGTATTAATTTGGATACTGACTTTCTGCCTTTAGTTAGTTTGACTAGAGGTTTATCTATTTTGTTGATTCTCTAAAAGAACCAGCTTTGATTTCATTGATTCTTTGCATTTTTCTCTTAGTTTCTAATTGGCTGGATTTGGCATTGAGTTTGATTGTTTCCTGTCTTCTACTCCTATTGGGTGAGTTTGCTTCTTGTTGTTCTAGAGCTCTGAAGTGTGCTGTCAAGTTGCTAGTGTAACATCTCTCTAGTTTCTTTACCAGGGCAAATAGTGCTATGAAATTTTTCTTAGAACTGCTTTCAATGTGTCTCATAAATTTGGGTATAATGTGTGAACATTTTCATTAAATGTCAGTAGGGCTTAATTTCTTTATTTCTTGCCTGACCAAGTTATCCTTGAGTAAAGAGTTGTTCAATTTCTACATGCAGGTAGGCTTTCTGGCTTTCTTTTCTTTCTTTCTTTTTTTTTTTTTCTTTTTACTGTTATTGAAGACCAGCCATAGGCCATGGTGCTCTGATAGAATACATGAAATAATTCCAATCTTTTTGTATCAGTTTAAGCTTGTTTTATGACCAATTATATGGTCAATTTGGGAGAAGGTACCATGAGTTGCTGAGAAGAAGGTGTATTCTTTTCCTTTAAGGGTGAAAGGGTGAAATGTTCTGTAGATATCTCTTAAATACATTTGGTTTACAACGTCTATTAGTTTCACTGTGTCTCTGTTTTGTTTTTGTTTCAGTGACCTCTCCATTGGTGAGATTAGGGTGTTGAAGTCTTCCACTATTAATGTATGGGGTTCAATAGGCACTGTGAGCTTTATTAAAGTTTCTTTTATGATTGTGGATACCCTTGCATTTGGGGCATAGCTGTTCAGATCTCAGACTTTCTCTTTTAAGATTTTTCCTTTTGAATATGAAGTGTCCTTCCTCATCACACTTGATAGCTTTTGGTTGAAAGTCAATTTTATTGGACATTAGAATGGCAATGCCAGCTTGTTTCCTAGGACCATTTGCTTGGAAGATCTTTTTCCATCCTTTTACTCTGAGATAGTGTTTGCCTTTGTTATCAAGGTATGTTTCTTGCATGCAGCAAAATTCTGGGTCCTGTTTGTTTATCCAATATTTCAGTTTATGTCTTTTTATAGGTGTGTTGAGTCCATTACTACTGATAGATATTAAAAACAGATGACAGTAGGTAACTGATATGTTTGTTATAGTAGGTGGATTTTTGTGCTTGTGGTTCTCTACTGCTGGCTTTGTTTTAAGAGGCTTTATATCTTGAACATTTTTTGATGTAGGTTCCTTCCTTTTGTTGGAGTTTTCTTTCTAGTATCCTCTACAGATCTGTATTGGTAGATAGATACTGGTTGTATTTGGTTTTGTCCTGGAATATTTTGGTTTCTTCATCTATGTTTATTGAGACTTTTGCTGGCTATAGTGGTCTGTGATATAATTTTATATCAGCTTCCTGATTTTCAGGTGTGTTGCTCTACTCATTTCTTGCTGTGGTGGGAGAAGTTTGTTCTGATGATGCCCATGCGTATTGGCTCCTGTTACTTATGGTCTTGTTCTTGTCTCCCACCACATGTTTATCCCTGGTGTTTTCTGGTCTGGGCAACTCTATCTGGAGTCTGCCTCATTTGTCCCTGGGTTGCTTCAGGTCTCCCAGTAGGCCAGAGGCCCTGGCTGTAGCAGACCACCTAGCAGCCTTCCAACTAGTGGCTTTTCAGAGGGGCAGAGAAGCTTCTGATCTTTTGCCCTAACTGCAGTAGATCTACTGGGAGGTCTTCAGACTGTTGGGTTTTGGAAGGAGCAGTTAAAGTGTTGTCTTTGTGAAGATTTTATCCATAGGGACTATGGATGGTTGTTTCTATTTGCCTTTGTGCAGCAGAGCTACAGTGAAGATTTCAGTCTGCTGGTCCTTTGCCCTGCATACTGCAGGACCCCCAGGAGGTCTTCAGAGAACCTTGTCTGTAGACGGGTTGTTCTGTGTACAGAAGAGCTCCTGGGATGCCTTCAAGCTATGGTGTCTTCAGGAAATCATACTAGCTGACAGCCATTTATTTGCTCTGTTGCCATATGTGCAATAGTTCTCCTGGAATGCCTCAGGCTGTGGTGTCAGTTGCCCAAATACTCTGAGTGCAGTGTATCTTCTGAGAAGACTCGGGATGTGGTGTCTTCCAGGGAGCAGATTAGATACCATTCTGCCCCAGAAGATACAATGGGCCACAATGCTTGTTTTCTTATTGGTATGATTTTTTTAGACTAATCATAAAATAAAACTTTATTTGGAACTGCCAAAATAAAAATGGAAAAGATTCAAATGGAATGATCTCTGTAAACCAAAATTTTTGCATAACACATCAATCCTCAAGAAAAGATAGCAAGTAGGGAAAATGCCATAAAACAACAAAATAAAGTAAGAAAATTGAATTAATATATCTTCAAAAATCAGGAATCATACAGGAAAATAATCACTTACACCTTATTCAAGAGACTTAGAATGACTCAATAAAGCAAAACAAAATGCCTATATACTCTATCTACATGAGACTCTATTTAATCTTAAGGAGACACATAGAATTAATATAAGGGAAGAGAAAAAATACTGTGTAAACCAAAAGCAAATGGCACAATAAATTTTATCAATAAAACAAATAACAAAGGCAAGAGGGAATGCCTATCTACTATCTGTGTACTCTCTATGATAATTAGCATGGAATTTCCTCCCACACATGACCTACAATACCACTCTGTCACCGGTTCTCTACATGGAGTCTTCTACTCAGATTTTGGGATCTCCATTAAAATAATTAAAATAAGATGCATTGAACTTATTATAGAGAATTTTTTTTACAGCAAACAGTGGTGTATTCTAAAGGGATGAGAGACAATGGCCACAAAGAGCTTTGTAGATCAATGTGGGATATCAGAGGGTAAAAATGAACTGTTGTGCCCATAAAGGAAGTTTTTATACTCACACACACACACACACACACACAGTGGAATTTTATTCAAGCATAAACAAAAAAAATGGGGCCTATAAAGGAGAATGCAGAAAACAGAAGATTTCAAGTTAATAAACATAAACCATACTCAGAAAAATAATCATCATGGTTTTTCTGTTCTGTATGATGAAAAAACTCAAACGGACAAAGCTTAGTGTGGCCATGAAGAGAGGAGAAAAATGTAATAGAGGTAAGTATGGGAAAATAACAATTATATCTATGTATAAAAATGACAAACTCTTCATATTATATGACAAATATAAGCAATAAAATTAAATGCAAGCTATTATGAATAATTGTATTGATATGTAACTTTAAATCCTTTGATGCAGATACATTTTCACTATGAATTGTTCATGAAAAACATCAATGAGCATATTTATAAATAAAGCAATTCACTAAATCCATTTAATGTTGCTGTTATATCCTTGTATTTGGGGATGACTACTAGGAAATACGATTAGTTGCAATATTTGTGTTGTGTGTTGTTGTGTATGAATATTTTAAAAATATATAATTTAACCAGATTTATATGTAAGAAATTAATTTTGTATTAAATATTTAATATTGAAATTTTAGAATTAAAATATTAGTATTTGTATGCTCTGTTTACTAGAACCTGGAAACTTTATCAGTAGTTACCACTGTAAGAAACAACTCCTTCTCTAGCAGGCAATAATAGCCAATCATTCTTCATAAAGGAGTGGATCTTATTTATATCTCCACCATCATGATTGAGTGATGATGGACCAATCTTGTTCCAGTCATATGTAGGTTACAATAGTTGCTGTAACTTCATGAACGCAATGGTTAAGTCCTATCCTGAAGAAAACTTTTCACATCAATATAGCTATTCATCTTTTGGCTCTTATGTGTTTTTTCACTCTCTTCCATGATGTTCTCTGAGACTTAGGGGCAATATTGATGTTGTATTTAGAGATAAACATTCAAATTTTTTTTCTTTTTGATTTCTTTTATTTTATTCCATATATTCTTCATTTGTATTTCAAATGATTTCTCCTTTCCTGGATCTCTCCTCCCCAAAAGTCCCATGAGCCCTCTTCCCTCTCCCTGATCCTCAATCAACCCCTTACTACTTTCCTATCCTGGTATTCCCTTATACTGCTGCACTGAGCCTACCTAGGACTAGGGGTCTCTCCTTCCTTCTTCTTGGGCATCATATGATATATTATTTGTTTCTTGGGTATTCCCAGCTTCTAGTACTTTGACCAGTTCTATGGGTCTCTGCATTAACTCTGCTACTCATTTTCTGTCTAAGTCTAAAAGAATCTAATTTCTGGGTATAAGCATTTATTTAAAAATGCAATTTAACACCATATTCATTAGCAAGACAATATTAGTGGATTCCATGACAGGGCTTATGGCCCATCCTTGCCATGGGCTACTGACTGATCTGGTTAAGTATACAGTATGATGTAGAGATTCTCCATCATATGTTAAGTGAGCCTCAAAAAATGTAATGAATAGTTATTACTAGAGCAGTCATATTACTATTGGGATAATGAGCACATTGTTTCTGGTAGGAAGACATTCCAGCTTCTAGGATTCACAGGTGGATATGACTATTGAAAATGTTTCTCTAACAACCTGCAGAATATATTCTAGCCTCACAAGAGATAGCCAGAAGAATAGAAGCTTCTAGATCAGATCCAGCTTGATTTCTCAGTATTCTGTGATTAAAGTGTATGTTGCCTTCAGCCACAGGATATCACTGTCTAGTCTTAGTTGTCAATTAAAGTCAACAGTAATGTCCTTTATTGTATATCTAACCATAAAGTCATAAAATATCATAAAATTGGCAATCATATGTAATTTTCTGGGCATAGTCCTATCTACACATGCAAAATACTTACCTAAGGTTTCTCGGGGCATGGTAGAACATCATGACCAAAGGCCATGTGAAAAGGAAAGAGTTACTTCAGCTTACATCTTTTCTATAAAATCCATCATCCAGAGGAGTCAGGACAGGAACTCCAGTATTAACTTAGCAGAGGCCAGGACACTACTTAATAGATTGCTTCCATGGCTTGCTCACCCTTTTGTTATAGGACTCAAGATCATCTGCCTATGGATGGGATTACCTCATACTGGGCTAGCCCACCAACTGTGGATCACAAAAATGTTCCATAGTTTAGTTTTCAGGAGGTATTTTCTCAATGGAAGTTTACTTTTCCACGATGTCCCTTGCCTATGTCAAAGCTAAATAACAAAGTGGCTGGCATTAACATTGTCTCCATTGAAACTTCCTTTAAATTATATTTTTTGAACATATCATCCTGTTTAGTACACAGAGCTACAATGAAATTCACAATATTTGAAAGGAGTAGCCTGTAGACTCAATTTCTCCTGCATTTCTTTAAGTGATTTTTGCATTTCCTCTTTATTGGCTTCTCTCTTGACTCATATTCTCCTTAATATCTTTAAGTGATTTTTGTGTTTCCATTGTAAGGGTTTCTAACTTATTCATATTTCCCCATATTTCTTTAAGAGATTTATTTATATCCTTTGTGTTCCTCTAGCAGCATCATGACCAGTGATTTTTAAATCCAAACCTTGTTTTACTGGTGTGTTGGGGTATCCAGGAATTGCTGTTGTGGGAGAATTGGGTTCAGACGCGGCCATATTGCCTAGATTTCTGTTAGTAACATTCCTACATTTGCCTTTTGCCATCTTGTTATCTCTGGCATTAGTTGGTCTTATTGTCACTGGCTGGTGTTTGAACCTCCTATGAGCCTGTAAGGCTATTTCAGCACCTCTGGATGACTGCATTTCCCTTGGCACAGATTGCGCATGCACTGCCCTCCTCTTGCGTGCCCTTGGAGCCCTAGTGTGACCTGCCCTAAGTTGTCCCTATGAACCTAGTGTTGCTCATTTGCTCCTTCAGGGAGTGATGATGTCGGATGCTGTGGGGATCTTTTCCAAGTGCTTATCTCTCTGCAGGGCAAAAATCCCACAACTGGGTTGTTACACAAATGGCCCTTCTAGCTGCCCAGGCCCTGAGTTCAGGTAACAACCTGACAGGCATAGGCCCAAGCGATGTTTGCCTCGGGATATGTCTGCTAACTGGTTCTGTCAGGTACCCAAGAAAAGGACACCATCAGAAGGACAAATCAGCAACCAATAAATTGGGAAAAGATCTCCACCAACCCTACATCTGATAGAGGGCTAATATTTGATATATACAAAGAACTCAAGAATTTAGACCCCAGAAAACCAAATAACCCTATTAAAAATGGCATACAGAGCTAAACAAAGAATTCTCACCTGAAGAATTTCAGATGGCTGAGAAACATCTTAAAAAATGTTCAACATCATTAGTGATTAGGGAAATGCAAATCAAAACTCTGAGATTTCACTTCACATGAGTCAGAATGGCTAAGATTAAAAACTCAGGAGAAAACAGGTGCTGGTGAGGATGTAGAGAAAGAGGAAAACTCCTGCACTGCTGGTGGGGTTGCAAATTGGAACAACCACTCTTGAAATCAGTCTGGCAGTTCCTCAGAAAACTGGGCACCTCACTTCTGGAGGACCCTGCTATACCACTCCTGGGCATATACACAGAGGATTCTCCAGCATGTAATAAGGATACATGCTCTACTATGTTCATAGCAACGCTATTTCTAATAGCCAGAACCTGGAAAGAACCCTTGTGTCTTTCAACGGAGGAATGGATAAAAAAAACTGTGGTATATATACACAATGGAGTACTATTCAGCCATTAGAAACAATAAATTCATGAAATTTTTAGACAAATGATTGGAGCTGGAGAACATCATCCTAAGTAAGGTAACCCAGTCTCAAAAGATCAATCATGGTATGCACTCACTAATAAGCAGATATTAACCTAGAAACTTGGAATACCCAAGTCAAAATCCATATATCAAATGATGTCCAAGAAGAACAGAGGAATGGCCCCTGGTTCTGGAAAGGCTCAGTGTAGCAGTATAGGGCAATACCATAACAGGGAAGTGGGAAGGTATGGAAGGGGGAACAGAGGGAGGGAAGAGGGCTTGTGAGTCTTTCAGTGAGTGAGGAGCCAGGAAAGGGGAAATCATTTGAAATATAAATAAAAAATATATCGAATTTTAAAAAAAGAAAAAAAAAAGGAGTAGCAGTAATTTAGCGGTTAAATTGCCTTTACATTAATACATATTAATTGTAAGTTTTCAAGAAAGATATAGATTTTCCACAAATTTTGGTCCACAAAATCAGAGATATGATGTCTTCATTCATGTGTACTGCATAGAGGGGTGAAATATTACAATAATTCATTCATCTATTCCCATTCATCTCATGGGAAATGAGGTGGAACAGCAAAATGAAGGATTTTCTAAAACTAAATAATGTCTATCAAGAGATCCAACTATTTCACTTCTGGGCAAGTAGCCAAAGCTACAGATGATTTATAAATTGTGAAATATAAAAGAAAGAACACATTGTTCCATAAAAACAAAATTATTTTTCACTAATTTTAAACTGGTATTGCACATACATCAGGGATATATTCTGATGCAAATGGCCCCATGAGGTCAACTTCACACTTTTAACTGGCAAATTTGTGAGAATCCTACAGCTTCCCTTTCACCATTATCTAAAAGTGGAATAACAATATACTGTTTGAAAAATTTTTAAACAAAACAGACAAGCAAGTATAAACAAAATTACATTATAACCTCAGAAATTCTTTTCAAAAATCTTATTACCTCATGATCACTTTTTATGTATCCAATATTAATTGTTAATATTTTTTATTAAAACTTATTTCTCACTATTAGAAGTTGCTGATTATTTCTTTGTTTTTTTTTCCTGATTGTTTTTTTCTAATTTATTGATATATTTATTTACATTTCAAATGATTTCCCCTTTTCTGGACCCCCACTCCCTGAAAGTCCCATCAGTCTCCTTCCCTCCACCTGTTTTCCCACCCAACCCTTCCCACTTCCCTGTTCTGATTTTGCTCTGTACTGCTTCACTGAGTCTTTCCAGAACAAGGGGCCACTACTCTGTTCTTCTTGTACCTCATTTTATGTGTGGATTATGTTTTTGGTATTCCAGTTTTCTAGGTTAATATCCACTTATTAGTGAGTGCATACCATGATTCATCTTTTGAGTCTGGGTTACCTCACTTAGTATGATGTTCTCCAGCTCCATCCATTTGCCTAAGAATTTCATGAATTCATTGTTTCTAATGGCTGAATAGTACTCCATTGTGTATATATACCACATTTTTTGCATCCAGTGTGTTTAATTTTGAGAATGCTGAAGAGAATGAAACCATAGGAGATAAAGATGATGAGAGTGGGCACAATTACGTCTTTTCCTGCTACAATGAACAGCTCTATCTCATTGACATGGGTGCTGGTGCAGGAGATTTGCAACAAAGGGAGGAGATCACAGAAATAATGGTTGATGGTATTTTTATCACGAAATGTCAATCTCATGATGCATCCAGTGTGGATCATGGCACCAGAAAAATCCCATAAAATATGAGCCATTCCCCAGATAGCAACATACTTTAGAACATCAGGCAACATTATACAACAGTGGATTGCAGATTACCACATAGCAATTATGGGCCATTGAAGTCAGCACATAACACTCAGAAAAGACAAAAAAGCAAAAGAAGTATAACTGGATCACACATCCTGTGTAAGAGATAACATTCTTTTTGTATAAAGTTCATCAGCATGTTGGGTGTAATCCCAGAAGAATAACAGAGATCTATGCAAGGCAAGTTAAACAGGAGAAAGTACATGGGTGTGTGGAGGTAACAATTTAGCACAATTAAATGATCAAGTTAAATTCCCCAACACAGTTATCATGTATACTATAACAAAAGAATAGAAACAATGGAATTTTGAGGTCAAGTTGGACTGTTATCCCCAAGAGAATGAACTCAATTACCGTAGAAGCATTTTCCAAAACCGTTATTCTCTTAGAGTCTGTGTGGAGGCAGAAAAGTAAGTGAAATTTAAGGTAAAGAATTTAAAAGCACAACTCTTTCAAATGGCCAGTTTCTTGATTGAATGTCAGCAAATAAATAGCTTCAATTTCCTTGAATCAGCCTTTCATGAAACCATGGCTCAGAACAATAATGTCTTTCTTTCCCAACTAGTAGTGGATAATTACACTAAAGACCATCACTAATAGACCACAGCTTTGACCAGTTATCTACAATTGTTAATCTGACTACCTGAAAATTCAAAGGAAAAGGGCAAATTGCATGCACAGGAACTAATTGCCCTCCTTTCTTCTCATCCTTTATTTATTACTACTGTCTATTCTTGACTCAGGGAAAAATTTTAGCAATCTGCTAGTGACCTATCTCCAGACTCGTCTTCAGCATACTTAGGATCATGAGCAATATTTCCAATATCAAGCAAAAGAAACCAACTCTTTAATGGCCAGTTCACAAAAATCCATAAATCTAGAGAAATTGGCCTCTCTAATGAAAATGCAGATTATTAAATAAGACACTGTAGTTTGCATTTACAGTGACTCTGACATTTCTCAGTTTCTAAATCTAGGGTATTTTACTTTTCATGTCTCTTGAAACTTATATTTAAACATAATGTTACAGATTTTTGGGCTCTTTTTGACAACAAAGCTACTGTGAAAACTAAAAACAAAGAAAACATAAGAAATTCGGTATCATCTATGTGAAGTCAAATAATAATTATAGTCACCTAAAGGGCAGAATAATGTTGGTTGCTGGAGCTAGTGAGAATGAAAATCGCTCAAGGGGAAGATAATTCAATCTTACAAAGTAAAAAAAGTATTTGGACATCTAATGTTCTAACTATTAACTTCAATTAATTGGGAATTGTTAAGAAAATCCACCTGAAATTACCTTTTTTTTTTAAATTTTTTAATTAGATATATTGTTTATTTATATTTCAAATATTGTCCCCTTTCCTGGTCGCCCCCCCCTCACCACAAAAATCCAATAACCCATCCCTCTTCCCCCTGCTCACCAATCCACACACTCCAGTTTCCCTGTCCTGGCACTCCCCTATACTGCGGCATCTAGTCTTCTCAGGACCAAGGGCCTCTCCTCCCTTTGATGTCCAACAAGGCCATCCTCTGCTGCATGTGCATCTGGAGCCATGGTTACCTCCATGTGTACTCTTTTGTAGGTTGTTCAGCCCCTGGGAGCTCTGGGCGTACTGGGTGGTTCATACTGTTGCTCCTCCTATGGCACTGCAAACCCATTCAGCTCCTTGGCTCCTTTCTCTAGCTCCTCAATTGGGGACCCTGTGCTTAATTCAATGGTTGGCTCAGAGTGTCTCCCTCTTTACTTGTCATGCACTGGCAGAGCTTCCCAGGTGACAGCTATGTCAGGCTCCTATCAGTAAGTATTTGTTGGCATCCACAATAGTGTCTGGGTTTGTAACTGTATATGGGATATATCCCTAGGTGGGACCATCTCTGGATGATATTTTCCTCAGTCTCTGATCCACATTTTGTCTTTGTATCTCCTCCTGTGAGGTATTTTGTTCCCTCTTCTAAGAAGGAACAAAATATCCATACTTTGTTCTTCCTTCTTTTTGGGTTTCATTTGGTTTGCGAATTGTATCTTGTGTATTCCAAGCTTGTTGGCTAATATCCACTTATCAGTGATAAAATACCATGTTTTCTTTTGTGATTGATTCCTCACTCAGGATGATATTTCCTAGCTCCATCCAACTGCTTAAGAATTTCACAAATTCACTGTTCTTTTTTTTTAAATTTATTGATATATTTATTTACATTTCAAATGATTTCCCCTTATCTGGACCCCCACTCCCCGAAAGTCCCATCAGTCACCTTCCCTCCCCCTGTTTTCCCACCCAACCCTTCCCACTTCCCTGTTCTGATTTTGTTCTATACTGCTTCACTGAGTCTTTCTAGAACAAGGGGCCACTCCTCCGTTCTTCTTGTACCTCATTTGATGTGTGGATTATGTTTTGGGTATTCCAGTTTTCTAGGTTAATATCCACTTATTAGTGAGTGCATACCATGATTCACCTTTTGAGTCTGGGTTACCTCACTTAGTATGTTCTCCAGCTCCATCCATTTGCCTAAGAATTTCACTGTTCTTAATAGCTGAGTAGTGGGACCAGCTCTCTTATTGTGGTGTTTGTCTATGTAGCTCTGTAACCCAGGATGAACTCTGGGTACAGACAGAAATCAGAAGACTCCTGTTCCAGCCTGCTCCTGGGCTCTTGTGTCTTTAGGGATTCGAGCTGGTTCCTCTGAGCAGCAGGGAATAGTCCTACCTGTGCTCTAGGGCCTCTCTGGACTCCTGTGATGTTAGCTACCTCCCTGTCTACCTAGATATGGCACCCTGTGAAAGAGGATGGTCCCCAGCTGGAGACAGTAACCAGAAGACTCCTGCCTGAGGGTTCTGGGCATGATGCACTGAGCAGCAGGGATGGTACTACCTGTCCTTTCAGGCCTCTCCCAATGCTGGGTGGTCAGGTATCTCCCTGTGTCACCTGGATATAGCTCTCTGTGGCAGAGGATGGTCCCTAGACAGAGCCACCTGAAATTATCTTATTGCAGGTATATTTACACAAAAACACAAGTGTGAATTTACATAGAGGAGAGGCACATGTGAATGAGCCTTAATACTGGGTCATTTCCAAAAGGATATATGGTCAAAAGAAGTACTATACATCATAAACCCTTCTAATCAATATTTCTCAGTAAATGTGTTCAAGAAAATGTAAGCTTTCAGTGTGAATAGATTTAAGATCTTACTATATTTAAGAGAGAAATCTTATAGGTCCTTTTCATTGATATTTGTTCCTCTTTCTCTGCAGAGACATCAGTCTCCAGAGCACTGGGTCCTTGCATTCTAAAAGAATCCTGCATAAAATTACTTTTTTTGTGTACTCTGGACATCTTTTTGAATCACTGTTTTTGTTTAACAATTATAGTCATAATTCTTTAAAGAAAAACAACTTTCACGTTGATCATATTTGCCTCCTAAAAAGAGACACTAGACATTTTAGATGATTAAATTTCATGTTAAACATCATAAGGAAGACAGAACCTTTTTTAGCTACTTCCCAGGAAGCATATAGTAGATACAGAAAGAAGATGAGGTGATGGCATTTTGATGCTTATACAGCTATAGTTCCTTGGGGACTCAGTTTTTCATTCAAGAATACCCTTCTCTTTGGGGACTATTGGTGCTCCATTCTGGAGCTAATACTGAACTCGCTGATTCCAACTACCTCTTTTCTTCAGGGAAAACTATTTTTATCATTATTTCTCAGGTTGTCACCATGTTTTTGATGTTGATTTTCCACAGAGTCTGCCCTCATGCTTTCTTAAATCTAGATGTAATGATTTCTAAGGTTTATCATAACGCACACACACACACACACACACACACACACACACACACACACACACACGCACGCACGCTCACACACACATACACACATACACACACACACATATTCTTACAGGTGTTTCTCACAAACACATTTAATTTTTTTTTGCTTGCTTCTTTTTTGCTTGTTATTGCTCTCAACTACTGCCTTCTCTAGCCCTCTAACATGATTAATATTCTGATAGAATACATTAGAAAACATTCTTATAACATCTGGAATGCATAGGAAAAACACTTAGGATACTCTCCCTGAAGGAAGAGGTAATGACCAAAAGCCTCAGGTGGACTGGAACACTTGACTTCACTAGTGACACCTGTGGACTTTTCAGATGCAGGAAGTTCCCTGCCGTTTATATCTATCACTTTGACATTGCTTCCAAATGGAATCTTCAATCACAACTGTTTCTACTGCATAAAATCATCAACCTCCCTATCCCATGAGCCTACACTTTCTTCTCTCACATAGAGACCACATCTCTGAAGGTGTACCAATTGAAGGAATAATCCACTTCCAGATATATTTGCATTTTTATTTCATTGCAAAAATGCTTAAATAAATTGTGATGTGACAGTCACCCTCCCTCTATAATCTGATACTTTTTTTCTCAGTGCCTTTGTGCTCAGATATTCACCATGGTGTTCTCTGAATATATTTTAGGGGTTGCACATACCTACTCTGTCCGCAAAACATTTTAGCATATTAGATAAAATATATTAAAATTTCATCAAGTGGCCCAATACTGTAATGCACACAGTCAAGAGGTTACAGTCAGAAGATTGTGAGTGTCAAGGACAACCTTGTCACTCAGAGTACAAAACAACAGAAAAATAAAAATAAATTGAAAGAGACAAATGATACAACATAAAATTAAAATTTGTCTATTTGGGGGCAAATAATCCAGTTCATAAATATTTTGTACTTTCTAGCCCATGTTGGATGTTGTGTTGTGAAGTATGTTTATTCTGGATAACAGAGAGTAAGTGTTCACAGCCCAGAAACAAAGATTTGGGTCTCACTAAATGCAATTCTGTAATGTGGAAGCAGTTTCATGGAGTTTTTAAGATAGCAGAACAAAGTTATAAATCTGTCATCTTTAAAATATATTGGTAGAAATATTTGTGGATTATAAAAAGCAGGCTGAACTATAGGTCTCACTATAGGCTAACTGATAGCATTTTTTTTTTTGCTCTGCTATTCATAGAGTAGAGATTTATTATGTTAATATATTCCCATAATGTTTTGAGTTTATCAGATACAAAGGTGGGAAAGAGATGGCTGCTCCACTGGCTAAAGGTAGCACCAAATATATGGTAATTAGGATATCACATCAACTACATGACAAACTTTTCATACTGTAGACTTATTTTATCAGTTAATCAGATTCTTTGTGGTAGTTCCACTTAGCACATTAGCATTCCTTCTAAGGTCTGCCCAACATTTACCTACCAACAGCTATGTAGGAGCCTGTCTTGGTATAAAAGACTGGCTTCTCCCAAGCCTTCTGATCTCTCTCTCTCTCTCTCTCTCTCTCTCTCTCTCTCTCTCTCTCTCTCTCTCTCTCTCTCTCTCTTTCTCTCTCTCTGTCTCTCTCTCTCTCTCTCCCTCCCTCTCTCTCCTTCTCTGTCTCCTCTCTCTGCCTCTACTCCCTTCTCAACCACCTTCTCATGCCTCCAAATAAGCTTCATTTTTTACTAGACCCTTCATATGACGAGCACTGGGGAAGGTGTGGGGGTGGAGGGATAAGCCTCAGCATGGGCCCCCTAAGGCATACCCTCCTGTTGCACCATACTGTGTTTTTAAAAATACATCAGCTCTTCTTTACAAAACAGTCCATCACAGTTGGAAGTTGGTTATGCCTATCTATCTACCTTACAATCTCAAAATTAGGTCTGCAGCTCATTCACCCATAGCTTGACTAACCTCTTCTTGAGTGAACTTCAAAAATGCAATGAATGGTTATTCCTAGATGAGTTATGCTCCTACTGGGAAAATGAGCTAAGTGTACCTGCCAAGAAGGTATTGCAGCTTCCATGCTTCAAAGATGGATACCACTCTTGAAATGTTTCAATACCACTACCATACATATTATAGCATCACAAAAGCTAGCAAGAAGAATTAAAGCTTCTAGCTCAGATCCAGTGTCCTGTGAATAAAGTGCTTGTTGCCTTCAGCCATGGGATATCCCTGTCTAATATTAGTTGTCATCTAAAATCAACAGTAATGCCCTTTATTGTATATCTAACTACAACTCATAACATATCATACAATTGGCAATTATATGTAATTTTCTGGCAAAAGTGCTATCTAGTTATGCATGGCATCTTACCTAAGATTTCTATTGGTGTGCTAAAACAACATGACCTAAGTCTACTTGAGAAGGAAACAGTTACTTCAGCTTGCATATTTACTGCTCAATCCATCATCAAAGAGAGTCAAGACAGGAACTCCAGAGTCTATGAATAAACACTGCTTCTGTAGCTTGCTTACCCTATCTGTTATAGGACTCAAGATCACCTGCCCGTGCATGGCATTACCTCATAGTGGGCTAGCCCAGCAATTGTGGATTGCAAAAATGTTCCACAGTTCAGTTTTATGGAGGCATATTCTGATCTGAGTTTTCCTATTCCACGATATCCTTAACCTTTATCAAAGATAAATAAAAAAGCAGCCAGCATAAAAGTTGTCTCCATTAAAACTTCCCTTTAAATTATATTTTTGAATATATCATCCTGTTTAATACACAGAGCTACAATGGAACTGTCAGTATTCAAAAGGAATAGGAAAAATTTAGCCATTAAAGCGCCTTTAGCTTCATTAATGCTTATCTTTATTAGTTTTCAAGGAAGGTATAGATCCTCTTAATGACAAATATTGGTCCACATATTAATCAGAGATATGATGTCTTCATTCATGTACACTGCATACAGGTGTAAAATATAATAATAATTTTATTATTATATTTTAATAATATAACAATAAATTATTATTTATAATATGAATAATATATTATTTATATAAAATATAATAATAATTTATCCATCTAGTGCCATGTGTCTAAAGGAAGGTGGAACAGCAATATGAAGATTTTTCTAAAACTATGTCTGCCAAGGGATCCAGCTACCTCATTTCTGGGCAAGCAGCCAAAGGAAAGATGAATTTTAAATTGTAAAATATAAAAGAAAGAATTAATTGTTACGTAAAAACAAAACAGTTTTTCACTGATTTTAAAATGCTATTACACATACATTAGAAATATGTCCTGAAGCAAATGGCTCAACGAGGTCAATTTCACTCGTTAAAATGACTAATTGTGAGAGGCCCACGACTTCCCTTTTACCATTAACAAAAAAGGAAAAATACTATACCCTTTGAAATTTTCTTAAACAAAACAGATAAGCAAGTATAAATAAAATTACATTAAAACCTCAGAAATTCTTTTTATAAAATTTTATTACTTCCTATCCAGTTTTATATATCCTTAATTAATTGTTAATAATTTAGAGCAAAAATGTTAGAATTGGCTGATCCCTTCCAATCAACTAATGTTACTTTCAAAAATTGTTTTCCTGTTTCCTCATCATTCTCTTTAGGGGGTGACATAGCCTTTATGACTCTGAAATGATTGATGTCTCAGGAAAGATGTTTGGCAAGGAACCCTACCTTCTGATTACCTTGAACACACATAAAAATCATCCTTATTCATGGGCAGGAAGACTGATACAAAGTCTGTACATCAGCATGTATTTAGTGAGAATCCCAAGTTTCAGTTTCTCAATGGTTCAAATGCTGCTGCTTCCATAAGTATCACCTTGAGGGGAGCTTTTTCCTGGTACCCTGAGATGCACAGACTACTATGGGAGCAACTCAGTGTCATGAGTATTGGCACTATCTCTACATTCTCAAGTGAATTGAGTTCTGGAGTTGATACAAAAATATTTTTGCAGAGTATATTATGTACTGATGCTAATCTTACTGGATATGCACATCATCTTATAAACTCCAACATTACCCCTATGGTGAATAATATGAAAGAAGAACTATAACAAATGTTTATTGCAGTGGAGGGGATCTGACATCTTTCAAATGTTGCTTATGACCATAAATGATGGAACAGAAATGTAGTAAAACTGAAAAACTTAATAGTTTAAAATAACAGTTCAAAAAATTATAAACGGTCACTGTGTTAGAAGTTTTATCTCTAAGTGGTAGTGAGTGGAATTGAAAACACATGTCTATACACTGGACTTGGTTCTAGTAAATATTTGTATTTTTAGAGAGTTATTTGAAAGTAACTACCTACTGGTTTTATACTTTTGCTAAAACATTTTTTCATATACATTATTTTCATCATTTTCCACTCTCCCAATTCTTCCCAGATCTTCCTATCTCTTTATCCATTCAACTTTAGTTCTTTATCAAGCAGAGACAAAAATAATCTAACAAAATATTAATAAAATAAAGAATACTGAACCAAAAACAAGTAAAATAAAACACCCTCCAAAAACTCTTGCAAAACAAAGAAACAAAATAAAAATAAAACAAAACATGTAGTTCATTATGTGTAAACTTCACTGATATTTTGCCTACCAAATGGATAAACAAATGTTCTATATCCCCTTTTTAGAATATATTTAGCTATTAAAAAGTAATAAAGCAAAAGCTCTTTTAAAGTATGGATGAATCATACCAATATTTACAAGAAAATCAGAAAGGACAGTACAGCATTCTGGTTCACTTTATGAATTATCTAGATCAGGGAAATACATAGAAATAAAAAAGTTCAAAGGCATAATTTAAATGAAATCAGTGACCACATAGAGGATTCAAATATTTAGATGAGTGAAACCTAGAAATCAATTTAGGTCCTAGACAATTCAGGAACACATCCCAAAGACAATACTGAAAAGCATGGAGGGCAATCTCAACAAGGAAATCAAGACACTGAAAAGAACTAAACAAAAGCTATAATTCAGTTATTCAAATAGTAAACACAGCATAAAGTATTGTCAAGAGAGAAATAAATGATTCTGAAAGCACTGGTAAGAAATATCAGGGTCAAATGTTAGCCAATCTTTTTCCAGGTGCACTAGGAAAATATGTACCCTCCTGCTCAAGATGAGAGGCAACAACTTGTTTCTACCTAAATTGGAGTATAATAAAGAGAAGAATCAAAGTAATGCTTTTTGAATTAGCTTTATATTTCCTCAATTCACAGCCAAATAAATTGAGTTCATATTAAAAAATGCTAGATTTGCAATCAAGACTAATAGATTACTCTGGACTTATTCTTTAATGAGCATTATTCAATTAAGAACCTCTAAGTTGATTAAACTCTTTAATCTTGCTAATCATACACATACACATGCACACACACACATACATATATGAATGATGGTATAGCTTTACAATATTGATATGACTAACGTGAATAAAGAACATTTGGGTTTGCATTTTTAATCAGTAAAAAAAGCCAAGTGAATCAGAAAACAGTCATTTCAAAGAGACATAATTAAAGAGCATTTTCCAATATGATATTGAATATTTTATTTAATCACTGGTAAACCATTATTTTCAGAGGAAATTACATAATCATTTCAAATGCCTTTAATTAAAAATAACACATTTTAATATGTTTAAATACTGAAATTACATATAACACTAGTACTGAAACAAAGAAAACGTTCGCCAAATATATGGAAAAAATATAAATTGCCCCACTGTGATAAAAAAAAAAAACTAAGATAGAGAAGCAGGCACTACACTGACAAAATCTTGGATCTGTCTCAATTGTCGCAAACATAATAAGTTTATCACTAATACTTTCTCCTCCTCAAAGTTTTTCTCAGAGCAATTTTAACATCTTTATTTCTCAAGCTATAGATTAAAGGGTTCATCATGGGGACCAAAATGGTATAGAATACAGAAGACACTCTTTCCTCATTCAAAGATCCAACTGAGGAGGGTTTTAGGTACATAAATGCACATGACCCATAAAAGAGAGAAACAGCAATTATATGAGAACTGCAGGTGTTGAAGGCTTTAGATCTGCCTCCAGTGGATTTTATTTTGAGAATATTAGAGAGGATAAAGCCATAAGAAATAATGACAACAATACTGGGCACAGTGATATCTTTCCCTGCTATAATGAAAATCTCTATCTCATTTACATAGGTACTTGTGCAGGAGAGCTGCATCAAAGGTAAAAGATCACAGAAGTAGTGGTTGATGATGTTCCCATCACAGAACGTTAGTCTCAGGATGCATTCAGTAAGGATCATGGCAACAGAAAATCCCATCAAATATGAACCAAACATAAAATAGGAACAGACTTTAGGGGACATGGCAACATTATACATGGGTGGATTGCAGATAGCCACATAGCGATCATAGGCCATTGCTGTCAGGACATAACATTCCAAAATAACAAAAAGACAGAAGAAATAGAGTTGAGTCATACATCCTGTGAAACCAATAACATTCTTCTTTAGTACAAAGTTCATCAGCAATTTGGGTGTAACAACTAAAGAATAGCAGATGTTTATGAAGGACAAGTTAAAGAGGAAAAACTACATAGGGGTGTGAAGGTGAGAGTTCAGCAGAGTTAGAAGTATCAAGGTCAAATTTCCAAAGGCAGTTATCATATACATTACTAGGAAAACTAGAAACAGGGGTACTTGGAGGTCGGGGTTATCTGTTAAACCCAAGAGAATGAATTCTGTTACCAAAGAGTCATTTGTCAGGGCCATTCTTCTCTAGTAGAATCTGTGGAGATAAAAATGAAACAGTGAAAGTAAAGAGACACAGAGAATTTACAACTCTTTGTTCTCCCATCCATATGACACATATGCTGGGAAAACCTGAAAATCCCTCACCAGCTTGCTGGAATCTATGGGACACTATGTCAGGGAATGTCAATCACGAGTAAATTAACGCAGCTATAAAATATGATTCAGTTCTGGAGACTCATTGTTCAGCATGTTAATAATCATTAACAATGCTTTATTATACATTTAAATCTGAACACATCACATCTTACAATTGTCTGTTCATCTTATATAAGTTATGTTTACCCCAATCCCATAAACATAAGTCTCCTGGGGGAAAGCATTTGTGTATTAGCTTCATTTTGGGAATCTCATAATGAATACTTTTTAAAAAAAATAAGCTGTAAATCTTATCTGATTCATTTCAGATTTCACAGATGCCTCAAGATAGGTCTTACATAAAAGTTACACATTAACAAAGACTTCAAAACATACATACTAAAATACTGAGAGGGTTGTACATATGTATTTGTGTTTCTTTGTATGCCTGGTATGCATATTAGTGAAAAGGAGGATATAATATGAAAGAAAACATAGGGGGTTTTATAATAAAGTAGGAAGAGGAAGGAGAAAATTTTGCAATTCTGTCAATCTCAAATAATTGGCAGAAATATTTTTATAAAGTTATTATAGGAGAAAAAACTGTAATTTTTTAACTTGTCCTTGCTATCCCAAAGAATGATATCAATCTACAATTCTATGTTTCTTGGAATTCAAGAATGTGAAGCACAAAACTAATTTCTCATATTTCTTGGAAATATTTTTAAAATACTGATCATGAAATATATTGTGAATTCTTTTTTTTTCATTTTCTATATTCTATGTTTACATTCCAAATGATTTTTCCTTTCCAGGTTCCCCCATCCCCTTATGTTCCCTAAGCCCTCTTCCCTCCACCCATTCTCCTATCAACCCCCTCCTACTTCTCTGTCCTGGTGCTCCCCTACAATGCTGGAACAAGCCTTTTCAGGATCTGGGACCTCTCCTTCCTTTTCTTGGGAGTCATTAAATGTGTGAATTGTGTCTTGGATATTCAGAGTTTCTGAGTTAATATCCACTTATCACTGACTGAATTCCATGAGTGTTCTTTAGTGACTGGGTTACCTCACTTAGGATGATATTTTCCAGATCCAACCATTTGCCTAAGAATTTCATGAAATCATTGTTTTTAATTGCTAAGTAGTTTCCCTTTGTGTAAATATACCAAATTTTCTGTATCCATTCTTCCATTGAGGGTCATCTGGGTTCTTTCCAGCTTCTGGATATTATAAAAAGGTCTGCTATTAACATAGTGGAGCATGTGTCCTTATTGCGTGCTGGGGAATCCTCTGGGTATATGCCCAGGAGTGGTATAGCAGTCCTCCAGAAGTGTTATGCCCAGTTTTCTGAGGAATAGCCAGAGTGGTTGTACCAATTTGCATTCCCAATCCTCTGAAAAGTTAGTTTAAAGAAAAATGCCTTCTATCATGTTCACACTTTGACTAGAGGAGACATCAGAAAAATGTATGTAGTTAATTTTATACTGCACTTACCTGTGAATCCACAATAAAATATTCATCAGTCTTTTCCAAGATCATGATTCCAGTTATAAAAACGAAATGAGATGATTTCTTTTATATGATGGACCATGACATATCTTTATGAAGATAGGGACTTCTCTTTAGGGATTGATATGTTATTTGTCCTTATGCCAATATTGAACTCCCGTCTCTCATTAATCTCATCTCTTAAGGGAAATCTTTTGTTGTAGTTCCTTTTGGTTTTGTTTGTGAATGTTTAATAGTAATATTCCAACTCCCTTTATATTTAATGTGTCATGCCAAGTTTATATCTAATGTAACATCTTTCCCAGATATCCACAAATAACTTTTTAATAGTTGTGCTTCTGACTGCATTTATTTTCAACGAACTGGATTAAGCCCAAGAAGTCAAAATTACTTCTGAGTAAGGACTGTCACTGATGAACAGTCCAGCCCTACAAAACATCACTTTGCTTTGTTTTACCCTGTGTTAGATTTATGTGTGGGGGGAAACATAATGAAGGTAATGTATAAGGGAAGGAACTATATTAGGGCTTTATAGAGTTTCAGAGCAATAGTTAGTCCATATACAATATAACAAGGAGCATTCCAAAGACAGAGATGGGGCTAGAATTATAGCTGAGAGATCACATCTGATCTCAACTTGTATACAAAGCTGGAACTGGATTGGATTTTGAAAACTCAAAGTCTACCCCTAATGAAACATTTCTTCCAATAAGAACAGAGGTAATCCATCAAGACCACTCTCCATAATCCTTCTAAAATAGTTCTAGCAAATGGGGACCAAGTTTTTAAGCACATAATCCTATGGGGATCATTCTCATTCAAACTATACACCCTAATTAAATAACTTTGATAAATATTGAAAAATTCTTAGCAAGTACACTGCTCATATCTCACATTTAACAATATATTAATGGGATCAATATTATTACACTCATTACTATAAGAATGAAGGCTATATTCTCAGACTAGTTATTAAACATTTCTGCTTCACAGGTTCATTTGTATAACATAGGAATTATTAAAATATTATGAATTTTATCTGATGATTTTTCTTAGTAATTGAAAAGGAAAGAAAATATTTAAGAATGTCATTGCACTTGAGGATATAGTGAAATATCAGCCATGAATACCAAGTGCTCTCAAATTTAGGAAGGAATTAAGTCCAGATTAATACATCATAACAGAAAGTATGTTAAGTTAAATATCTGTGTGAACTAATAGCAAAATACAGTATATGTCTGTCATATATATTACTGATTTCTGGAGATTTGCATGACTTTAGGGAGATTACAAATATCAAACATTTTTCATATATTTGTTCTTGGGAGATTGCTGATACTTTTCTTTTATATAATGTTTCTTTTTTTTTTTTTACCTACCAGCTTTTATTTCCATCCTGATCCACTCTCTGAGTGTTCCACATCCTGTACCTCCTTCCCCACCCCTTTCTCCATAAGGTTTCTCTATGCCCACTCCCCACCCCACATGATCTCCCCATTCATTGGGGCCTCCTGTCTCTTGATGTTTAGGTGTATCATCACTGAATGAACACAAATTCAGGAGTCTTCTGCTGTACATGTGTTGGGGGTCTCATATCATTTGCTGTATGCTTCCTGTTTGGTGGGGTCTAGTGTCTGAGAGATCTCGGAGGTTCAGACTAATTGATACTGTTGGTCTTCCTACAGGGCCTACATGATCTTAGACATTCTGATTTGTGTGTAGTGGAATCTCAGGGTCGTTTCTATTTGCATTTTCATGATCACTAAGGATAGCAACTATTTCTTTAAGTGCTTCTAGTCAATAAAAAATTCCTCTGTTGTGAATCCTCTGTTCTATCTCACATTTTTTGATTTTTTTATTTTATTTATTTATTTATTTATTTATTTATTTATTTATTTATTTATTTATTTTGTGGTTAGCTTCTTGAGTTATTTGGCATTAGTGAAGATTTTCTCCTAGTTTGTAGATTGACAATTTTTATTATTAACAGTGTCGTTCGTTCACCTTCCAGAAAATTTCCAGTTTTATGAGATCCCATCTATCCATTCTTGATCCTAGAGCATGAGCCATTGGATTTCTGTTTAGAAAATTTCCCCTCTGCCAATGAGTTCAAGGGCCATTCCCACTTTTTCTTCTATTCAATTCAGTTTATCTGGTTCCGTATCTATTAAAATCATTATATGAGTTTGGCCTCATATTTTTGTGTGCTATATTCTAATTTTGACAGTGTATATAGAACTGAGGTGGGGATTGCTCTGAAACTAGTGGGGTTAATTTACAGGAATATTTGAAACCTTTCCTGGGTTGTGTAAGAAAACTACCTCATGTACTATGTACATATACACCTTGATTTATGCTTTTTCCCAAATGTATGAATAAAAATTGTGGGTATAAATTTTGTGGTCAGTGAAAGGGTACTGCTTATGAAGGTATCAATGCTCCATCAATAGCTCAGTCTACTCACTTCTGCTGTGGGTCCAGCCTCGACACAGTATCAGAGTTCTCAACTGGAAGCAGGGATATCTGGAAGCCACATTATAAATATACACAGACTATTTTTTGGGTACAAGCTGACAGGCAATTTTTCAAGTCTTAAAATTTCTCTTCTCTCTCATTCTCTGCTCTCTTTCTTGCTCACCCACTTGCAGCTTGAGGTGACACACACTCTGCATTCTCCTGCTCACTCTGCTTTTCTCCTGTGCACTTTTCTTTACTTGCACTCTCACGCTCATACACACCTCTGTGTGTTCCCCCTTTACTCAAACACACACTCTTCACATTCATCTCACACACATACCAAATACACTCTCCTTTCACTCACACACACAGTCTTCAAACACATCTCTTTCACACACACACACACACACACACACACACACACACACACACCACATGCACTCCCCTTTCACTAACACATACCTCACATTCTCTCTTCACTCTTCACAAGCTCTTCTCATGCTCTCTGCATTTGCTCTCTCACTTGCTCTCCCATGCTCACTACTTGCTCTCTACATGTTGTCTACATGCTGTCTACATGCTGTCTATGTGCTCTCTTACCTTCTTCTTGTGCCATTCATTTATTGATACTACAAAAGCAGATAAAAACAACATTATATAATCATTGCCAAAAAAATTCAAAAGAATGTCCCACAAAGAATCAAGAATTACAATTGTTCCCCAAAGCTTCCAGCTTCCCTATTCCCAGGACTAGAGCTAAATAATAATACTTGCAAAGTTTTCATTATTTCAATTTTAACTTTAACTATTATATTTCAGAGCTCAGAGTTCTGAAGCTACTGAGTTCTGTAGGGGAGGCTGCAAGGCCTGAGAGACCCAATAATGGGAGCTGACTGAGACACACATACTTACACCATACCTTAGGTGTCTGAAGTCTGGGATCTTTGTGGTTGAATTAGAGTATTATTGGAAGCTGAGGAGGTGGGCAACACTATAGGAAGAGGAGCCGTTTCAACTAACCTGGACTACTGATATCTCTTAGACACTGAGCCACCAACCAGGCAGAATAGAGAATCTGGCCCAAGGCCATTGACACATACAGAGCAGATGACTGTCTGGTCTGACCTCAGTCTGAGAATACAGGCCTAATTCTTGAGAGACTTGAGGCTACAGGGAGGGGGAAGCCTGGTGGTGGGGGCATTCTCTTGGAGGAGGAGGAATGGGATAAGGAACTGTGGGAGTGGGGATCAAGATGTGGGCAATGGCTGGACTGTAACAAAATAAAAGTAATAAAATAAAAATAAACATAAAATGAATCAGAAAATATCATCTCAGGGACCTGCTTTAAAACTACTGGTCTTATTATGTACCCCCCACATCCTTAGTAATTCTCATCATCCTCTCAGAAAGGCTTTTCCATAGTAGGAATTATTCACTAAATATACTTTTCAAATTTGCTTTACTTTCTCAGCACAAATAGAGTTTTAAATTCTTTTAATTCTATATGAGAGTGAGGAAAATACAATAAACAAACACAGGAATGATTTAGTTTTATCTTGTTCCTCCTCCACTTTGAAATTAAACTTTCCTTAGTATTAAATAACATAAGTCAAGTCAAGGTTATTTCCAGAACTCCTATATCAATTTTATTGCCAAATATTTCCCTAGAAGAGAACAAGATTTTTTTCATTCTTTTTTTTTTATTTAACTTCAATTTCCCTAAAGCAAGTTTCAGTTGCAGCTTATTTTGTCTATTATGATGGTTCTCTACTAAGTTTGACCCAAAAAAATCTTTAAATTTTCAATAATCCTGCAAAGTTCTGTTAATCTACTATCCTATTTTGCTTGTTGTTACTATGATAAAAGACCATGAACAAAATCATCCTGGAGTAGAGAATCATTGTTTGTCGTATAAGTCCTTGGGCCTTGAAGAAAGTCAGGCCAGGAATTCAAGGCAGTATCCTTGTAGCAAAGACTATAAAGGAATGATATTTACTGGCTTTCAGGCTCACATTTACCACTTCCTTATACCTCCTAAGGCCTGTTTAGGCGTGGCACCACTCACAGTGGGCTGGGCCCTCCCACATCAATGAACATTCAAGAACATACCACAAAAAATGTGCCCAGTGGTCAATTTGGTATAAACAGTTCCTGAATAGAGCATACCTCTTCCCAAGTATGTCAAGTTGACAAGCATAATTAGTCATCATATACCCATTCATCATCTATAATGTTCAATATTTTATGACTAGTTGAGATTTAAAGTAATCAGAGATATGAAACCCAGGCTAAAAATTCACAAAAATCTGTTGAAATTTTAGTGTTATTTTATTTCTTTTTATACACACTTAAATCTCATATTGCTTGAATTGTTACTTTGACCTGCTTCTATTCCTTCCCAAGGCCTTATCAAAATGCTTCTTAAAACATTTTTCAGGCTTTTTTGCCAAAGAATTCAGATCCCTTATTGAATCCATCATCTTTAACTTAGCCATCAAATCATGCATCTGCTGTCAAAAAGTAAAAAGAGATAGCAAAAAGTTTACTGAATAAATATGGTATACACACAAACACACACACACAGACACACAATGCTAAAGTGAATGTATAGATCAACTTCAAAGAAAAAAGGACAGATTAAAAATAAGTTCTCATATTTCATTCTAGTTGGAAGGCATATTAAAAGTAAGTTAGACCTACAATCAGGACTATAAATGTTCATGGACTCTCTTAAAGAATCCTGTATTATTATGTAAATTATTAATCTCAAGAGCTCTAATATATGTTTGTCATAGTATATTTTAGCAATAAAATGTTCTTCTTTATACTTACAAGTTTAATATTGGACATATAACAAAATTGTTCAATGCAATATACCTATACTTGCAATGTTGGTCAAAGGCCATGGTAAAAGCTGACATATCTATATTGACTTTAGAGAGTATTATATTGTTGTTTAGTGAAGGATACAAAAACAAGAATGCAAACACAAAGACACAAAGAGGATTTTACATTTGATTTCAAATGAGAAATGCAGCTAGTTGTCTGTCTGGTCATACTAACAACTTCATATACTTTTAATCAAATCAATGGAAAACTGTTATGTTTGCAATAAGAAACAACAAAAGAGAAGAGCTATTTAATGCTATTCTAAAAGAGGAAAAATGATTTAAAAAAGCATCAATTATAGACACAGTGAGAGAAAAACTATTTAAAAATGATGAAAAGCGACAGCACAGCTTGCTCCTGTGGCACAGAGCTTAGGCTCCAGGCCTGAGGCCTCTGGCTATAGCCCTCAGATCTCTCCACTTCCGGATCCAGATCTGCCTGGGCAGCAACACCACATCTCCAGGTCCTGCAAGAGGCAAAAGTGGCTTCTGGGAGGCCAGCGGGGAGAAGTCAGTGTGCTCCGGTGAATCCAGCGGGCCCAAGCAGGAGCCTTCAGGTGCCTGCTTTGGGATCTGAACAGCCTGGGCCACAGCACTCGGTCTCCAGGAAGTGCGGGATACCTGGTGTGCACCCAGAGGCAGTCTGGTAGCTCACAGCACAGCTTGCTCCTGCAGCACTGAGCTTAGGTTCCAGTCCTGAGGCCTCTGGCGGGAGCCCTCAGGTCGCTCTGCTTCCAGATCCAGATCAGCCTGGGCTGCAACACCACATCTCCAGGTCCTACAAGAGGCAAGAGAGGCTTCAGGGAGGCCAGCAGGGAGAAGTCGGTGTGCTCCTGTGAATTCAACAGTCCCCAGCGGGAGCCTTCAGGTGTCTGCTTCAGGATTTGAACAGCCTGGGCAGTGCAGGAGGTAAGCTGTGCACCAGAGGCCACCTGGGAAGGGGTAGCTTGCACTGGTGTGTCCAGCATTGACAAGACCAACTAATACCAGTGAGAACTAGATGGCAAAAGGCAAACGCAGGAACGTCACTAACAGAAATCAAGGCAATATGGCAACATCTGAACCCAATTCTCCTTTACCAGCATGTTCTGGATACTCCATCACACCAGTAAAACAAGATTTGGATTTAAAATCACGGGTCATGATGGTGGCACAGGAACACATGAAGGACATACTTAAAGAAATTCAGGAGAAAATGGATCAAAAGTTAGAAGCCCTTGCAAGGGAAACACAAAAATCATTGAAAGAAATTCAGGAGAATAAAAAAGCCAATAAGGAGGAAACACAAAAAACCACTTAAAGAAATACAGGAGAACTTTGGTCAACAGGCTGAGGTCATGAAAGAGGAAACACAAAAATCTCTTAAAGAATTACAGGAAAACAAAAACAAGCAAGTGAAGGAGCTAAGCAAAACCATCGGGGATCTAAAATCAGAAGTAGAAACAACTAAGAAAACTCAAAGGGAGACAGCTTTGGAGATAGAAAGCCTTGGGAAGAAATCAGGGGACATAGATGCAAATATCAACAACAGAATACAAGAGATAGAAGAAAGAATCTCAGATGCTGAAGATACCATAGAAACCATGGACTCAACAGTTAAAGAAAATGCAAAAACCTTGTAACCCAAAATATCCAGGAAATCCAGGACACAATGAGAAGACCAAACCTAAGGATTACAGGCATATAGAGTGAAGAGTTACAACTTAAAGGGCCAGCAAATATCTTCAATAAAATTATGGAAGAAAACTTCCCTAACCTAAAGAGAGAGATGCCCATGAATATAAAAGAAGCCTACAGAACTCCAAACAGACTGGACCAGAACAGAAATACTTCCCATCACATAATAATAAAAACACCAAATGTTCTAAACAAAGAAAGAATATTAAAGGCAGTAAGAGAAAAAGGACAAGTAACATATAAAGGAAGACCTATCAGAATCACAACAGACTTTTCACCTTTTCACCTGAGACTATGAAGGCTAGAAGGTCCTGGGCAGATCTCATGCAGACTCTAAGAGAACACAAATGCTAGCCAAAACTGCTATATCCAGCAAAACTCTCAATCACCGAAGATGGAGAAACTAAGATATTTCATGACAAAACCAAGTTTACCCAATATCTATCCACAAACCCAGCCCTACAAAGGATAATAGGAGGAAAACACCAATACAAGGAGGGAAACTTCACCCTGGAAAAAGCAAGATAGTAACGTTTCATCAAACCCAAAAGAAGTTAAGCAATCAAATTTAAAAAATAATGTCAAAAATGATAGGAAGTAACAATCACTATTCCTTAATATCTCTTAACATCAATGAAATTAATGCCCCAATAAAAAGACACAGACTAACTGACTGGATACATAAACAGGACCCTACATTTTGCTGTTTACAGGAAACACACCTCAGGGTCAAAGACAAACACTACCTTAGAGTAAAAGGGTGGAAGACAATTTTACAAGCAAATGGTCTTAGGAAACAAGCTGGAGTAGCCATTTTAATATCAGATAAAATTGACTTTCAACCCAAAGTCATCAAAAGAGACTCTGAGGGACACTTCTTGCTGGTCAAAGGAAAACTACAACAAGAAGAACTCTCAATCCTGAACATCTCTGCTCCAAATGCAAGGGCACCCTCTTTCGTAAAAGAAACTTTATTAAAACTCAAAGCACACATTGCACCTAACACAATAATTGTGGGTGACTTCAACACTGCACTTTCCTCAATGGACCGATCAGGAAAACAGAAACTAAACAGGGACACAATGAAACTAATTGAAACTTTGGACCAATTAGATTTAACAGATATATATAGAACATTCTATCCTAAAGCAAAAGAATATACCCTTTTCTCAGCACCTCATGGTACCTTCTCCAAAATCAACCATATAATTGGCCACAAGACAGACCTCAACAAATATAAGAAGATCGAAGTAATCCCATGCCTCCTATCAGATCACTATGGAGTAAAAGTGGTCTTCAATAGCAACACAAACAACGGAAAACACACATACACGTGAAAACTGAAAAATATTCTACTCAATGATACCTTGGTCAAGGAAGAAATAAAGAAAGAAATTAAAGACTTTTTAAAACACAATGAAAATGAAGACACAACCTACCCAATCTATGGGACACAATGAAAGCAGTGCTAAGAGGAAAACACATAGCCCTGAGTGTCTCCAAAAAGGAAATGGAGAGAGAATACATTACCAGCTTAATGACTACCTGAAAGCCCTGGAAGAAAAAGAAGCTATTTCACCCAGGAGGAGTAGAAGGCAGGAAATCATCAAACTCAGGGCCGAAATCAATCAAGTAGAAACAAAGAGAACCATACAAAGAATCAACAAAACCAGGAGCTGGTTCTTTGAGAAAATCAACAAGATAGATAAACCCTTAGCCAGACTGACCAAAGGGCACAGAGAAAGTATCCAAATTAACAAACTTAGAAATGAAAAGGGAGATATAACAACAGAAACTGAGGAGATCCAAAAAATCATCAGATCCTACTACAAGAACCTGTACTCAACACAACTGGAGAATCTGGAGGAAATGGACAAATTCCTTGACAGATACCAAATACCAAAATTAAATCAGGACCAACTAGACCATCTAAACAGTCCCATAATGCGTAAAGAAATCTAAGGAGTCATAGAAAGTCTTCCAACCAAAAAAAGCACAGGACCAGATGATTTCAGTGCAGAAGTCTATCAGACCTTCAAAGAAGAGTTAACACCAATACTCTTCAAACTATTCCACAAAATGGAAACAGAAGGAACACTTCACAATTCCTTCTACGAAGCCACAATTACGCTGATACCAAAGCCACACAAAGATCCAACAAAGAAAGAGAACTTCAGACCAATTTCCCTTATGAACATTGATGCAAAAATACTCAATAAAATTCTTGCCAACCGAATCCAAGAACACATCAAAACGATCATCCACCATGATCAAGTAGGCTTTATCCCGGGAATGCAGGGTTGGTTCAAAATACGGAAATCCATCAATGCAATCCACTACATAAATAAACTCAAAGAACAAAACCACATGGTCATTTCATTGGATGCTGAAAAAGCATTTGACAAAATTCAGCATCCTTTCATGCTTAAAGTCTTGGAGAGAACAGGAATTCAAGGCCCATACCTAAACATACTAAAAGCAATATACAGCAAACCGGTAGCCAGCATCAAACTAAATGGAGAGAAACTTGAACAATCCCACTGAAATCAGGGACCAGACAAGACTGCCTCCTTTCTCCTTATCTTTTCAATATTGTACTTGAGGTACTAGCTCGGGCAATTCGACAACATAAGGAGGTCAAAGGGATACAAATTGGAAGGGAAGAAGTCAAACTATCATTATTTGCAGACGACATGATAGTCTACCTAAGGGACCTAAAAAACTCCACTAGAGAGCTCCTACAGCTGATAAACAACTTCAGCAAAGTGGCAGGTTATAAAATCAACTCAAGCAAATCAGTGGCCTTCCTATACTCAAAGGATAAGCAGGCTGAGAAAGAAATTAGGGAAATGACCCCCTTCACAATAGCCACAAACAGTATAAAGTATCTTGGGGTGACTCTAACCAAACATGTGAAAAATCTGTATGACAAGAACTTCAAGACTCTGAAGAAGGAAATGGAAGAAGACCTCAAAAAATGGGAAAACCTCCCATGCTCATGGATCTGTACAATCAATATAGTTAAAATGGCCATTTTGCCAAAAGCAATATACAGATTCAATGCAATACCCATCAAAATCCCAACTCAATTCTTCACAGAGTTAGAAAGAGCAATTATCAAATTCATCTGGAACAACAGAAAACCCTGGATAGCTAAAACTATTCTCAGCAACAAAAGAAAATCTGGGGGAATCAGTATCCCTGACCTCAAGCAATACTACAGAGCAATAGAGTTAAAAACTGCATGGTATTGGTACAGTGACAGGCAGGAGGATCAATGGAACAGGATTGAAGATCCAGAAATGAACCCACACACCTATGGCCACTTGATCCTCGACAAATAGGCTGAAAACATCCAATGGAAAAAAGATAGCCTTTTCAACAAATGGTGCTGGTGCAACTGGAGGTCAGCATGCAGAAGAATGCGAATTGATCCATCCTTGTCTCCTTGTACTAAGTTCAAATCGAAATGGATCAAGGACCTCCACATAAAGCCAGACACTCTGAAACTAATAGAAAAGAAACTGGGGAAGACCCTTGAGGACATCGGTACAGGGAGAAAGTTTCTGAACAGAACACCAATAGCCTATGCTCTAAGATCAAGAATTGACAAATGGGACCTCATAAAATTACAGAGTTTCTGTAAGGCAAAGGATACCATCAAGAGGACAAATAGGCAACTAACAAATTGGGAAAAGATCTTCACCAATCCTCCATCAGACAGAGGGCTAATATCCAATATATATAAAGAACTCAAGAAGTTAGACTCCAGAAACCAAACAACCCTATTAAAAAATGGGGTACAGAGTTAAACAAAGAATTCTCACCTGAAGAACTTCGGATGGTGGAGAAGCATCTTAAAAAATGTTCAACTTCATTAGTCATTAGGGAAATGTAAATCAAAACAACCCTGAGATTTCATCTTACACCAGTCAGAATGGCTAAGATTAAAAATTCAGGAGACAGCAGGTGTTGGAGAGGATGTGGAGAAAGAGGAACACTCCTCCACTGCTGGTGGGGTTGAAAATTGGTACAACCACTCTGGAAATCAGTCTGGTGTTTCCTCTGAAAACTGGGCACCTCACTTCCAGAAGATCCTGCCATACCACTCCTGGGCATATACCCAGAGGATTCCCCACCATGTAATAAGAATACATGCTCCACTATGTTCATAGCAGCCCTATTTATAATTGTCAGATGCTGGAAAGGACCCAGATATCCCTCAACAGAAGAGTGGATGCACAAGATGTGGTATATCTACACAATGGAGTACTATTCAGCCATTAGAAACAATGAATTCATGAAATTCTTAGGCAAATGGATGGAGCTAGAGAACATCTTATTAAGTGAGGTAACCCAGACTGAAAAGGTGAATCATGGTATGCACTCACTAATACGTGGATATTAACCTAGAACACTGGAATACCCAAAACATAATCCACTCATCAAATGAGGTACAAGAAGAGCGGAGGAGTGGCCCCTTGTTCTGGAAAGACTCAGTGAAGCAGTATAGAACAAAACCAGAACAGGAAAGTGGGAAGGGTTGGGTGGGAAAACAGGGGGAGGGAAAGGGTCTGATGGGGCTTTTGGGGAGTGGTATCTAGAATAGGGGAACTCATTTGAAATGTAAATAAAAATATATCAAATAAAAAAAGAAAAAGAAAAAATAATGTATATATATATATATATATATAGATAGATAGATAGATAGATAGATAGATAGATAGATAGATTGATAGAGAGAGAGAGAGAGAGAGAGAGAGAGAGAGAGAGAGAGAGAGAGAGACCATTCTAGATCAATAGGTAAAATCAGAGGGTGAAAATGAACTCTTGATTTTAGTGGGATTGCTTCAAGTTTCTCTCCATTTAGTTTGATGTTGGCTACCAGTTTGCTGTATATTGCTTTAACGATGTTTAGGTATGGGCCTTGAATTCCTGTTCTTTCTAATACGTTGAGCATGAAAGGATGCTGTGTTTTGTCAAATGCTTTTTCTGCATCTAATGAGATGATCATATGTTTTTTTTTCTTTGAGTTTGTTTATGTAGTGGATAGCATTTATGGATTTCCTTATATTGAACCATCTCTGCATCCCTGGGATGAAGCCTACTTGATCATGGTGGATGATCATTTGATGTGTTCTTGGATTCGGTGGGCAAGAAGGCTTAATACTGATGTGTTTTTGTGTCAAGTTGTCAAGAGGTCAATGGTACTGGCAGGTTTTGTGTGTCTACTTGACAGAGACTGGAGTTATCACAGAGAAAGGAGTTTCAATTGGGAAGTGCCTCCAGCATATCCCTCTGTGGGTCATTTTCTCACTATAGAGATCAAAAGGGGAGGGCTCCTTGTGGGTGGTACCATCTCCGGACTGGTATTCTTGAGTTCTATAAAGAGCAGGCTGGCCGGGTGGTGGTGGTGCATGCCTTTACTCCCAGCATTTGGGAGACAGAGGCAGGCAGATTTCTGACTTGGAGGCCAGCATGGTCCACAGATTGAATTCCGGGAGAGCCATGGCTATAAAGAGAAACCCTTACAGAAGAGCTATGGAGTGTGGGGAGAGCTGACTAACAGGGACACATGGAGTCTCTGCCCCATTCAGACTAATACAGGGACATGCTGGAGACTACATGCATTAGGAGACAGACAGGGCTATACAGAGAAACCGTGTCTCAAAAAAAAACAAATCTAAAAAAAACAAAACAAAACAAAACGAACAAAAAACCCATGCCTTAGGAGACATACCCTCTACCCAACATCGTAGAACCCAAATACATAGTAAAGTATTAACCACACTTTAGTTAGCAAACTAAAATATTTATTTCTTGGGCCTAGTTACAGAGCCGGGGATTGAAATAAGTGTGGAGTAAGTGTGGAGTAAACTTTAAGAACAAGGTTACCCTAGTGTGAACAGCAGGTAACTCATGTCCTCACATGTCGAATGTCCCCACCCACAACCTACTGTAAACCTCCTACCCTTTCTAATCTATAGTCCCACTGAGTTTATGAGAAATGAGAGCAGCATTACAACCAAATGCCAGGACAGAACAGAAGGGAGCAGCAGCCTGCAGGCTCTCTGTCCCTCCTCCCTGCCTCCTCCTAGGAGGGAGAAGTCAAAGTCAATGAACCCATCTGGGTCTCTTGTAGGTCCTTACTGATGTTCTGAAGACAATGATCTCCAGGTGAATCTGGTCAGACTTGCAGGTGCATCGAGGGCTATGCTGTGAGCCTGAGACCTGCTTGGTTTCTCACTCTGGCATGCTATTGCCGGACACTGAAATCAATGGAGGGTCAGTGGGCAGTGCAGGAGGAAGTATCAGTATCCTCAGCATCCTCAGGCCAAGCATTTCCTTCTGAGTGTAGGGAAGTCCCAGTTTGGCGAACAGCAGGATACTGTTAGAAGATAAAGAATCTGGGAGCTTTCTCTTCATACAATGGCACAAGATCCTGCAGATCACCATAAATTCTGAAGGAGACCCTGCCCAATCCAAGAGGACACTCAGATGCATCATCCGAAGGAGAGTCTGATGGCCTCAGACCTTGGAGGTGATCCTGCATGATGATACTTCTACTCCACCACCAGGAGTGGCTGGGAGACCTGGGGGCTCCTATGCAAGATTCTTCAGACCTGTGAGTGGTTCCCTGGGACCTATAGCATCAGCAGAATCAAAAGGGATCCCGGAGGCTCCAGAAGTGAGTTTGGAGAATGTTGTCCCTTGTGGAGTAGATCCAGGATACAAAAGCTTGGATGGGGAAAGGCGCAGGGACTCTGGGTGCACCTCCTTGTAATAAGGACAGCTGTTGTGGCCCCTGCTCACGCGACTCCTGAGGGGTCCCAAATGGGAATGCCTCCAGATGGAAGTGGGCTTCCCCTGATCCAGTGTGTAGGTCCCAAGTGTCAGCTCCTGCCTGGGACAGGAGGTAAGCTCCAGCTGGTACTTTCCTCTAGGATCCCCTTGCTGTTTCCACAGTCCATAGCTCTCAGGCTGCAGGAGCCTTTCAAAGGCATCCATGGAGAAGCTCACCCTGGCCTCCCCACAGCTGCACTGACGTGCCACCTTGCCATAGTCAATCCACCTCGGGGTGGCAAAATTGATGGCCTCTGCGCAGTTGAAGCCATGGTTGAAGCCCGCGTGGTAGCCATAGGGAAAGGTGACCATGAACTCCCCAGCCTGCTGGGTGATGCGGCCAAAGGGGATGCCATTCTCCTTGAGCACGGTGGGGGAGATGAGTGCCACCTTGTGTCTCAGGAAGGCCTGGCAGCCCTTGGAGCTGCCAGGGAAGAGTTGCCTGGCCAGGAGCTCCAGGCGCCTGCCATGCTCAGGGGGCACAGCATACCAAGTCTTGGGCTGCCCAAAGTGCAGGTAGTTGATACTGTACAGGTCCATGTCCTCCGTGTGCCACGCAAAGGTGGTCTTCCACATGCCAAAGTACAGGTAGGGCGTGTTGACGCCCTCAATCACTATGCCATGGTCCTGCTTCAACACATCCAAAAGGCTCCCCAGGTGGCCCACATTCCAGTGTTGAGTGTTCTAATCAAACAGGGAGTCGCTGACATCAGCACCATAAATTGGTGACCCAAACAGACGATTCTTCCAGTATTTTCTCTCCAAATCATCAAAATCCAGGTGTGGCGGGGTCTGGTATTTTTTGCTGGTGGCCAGCTCACGATACTCACCCACACTCATGCCTTTCCTCTTCTTATGGAATTGGGTGAACACACCTGCCTGCCCCGAGACCACTTGCTGCAGAGGAGCAGGAATTGACATATCCAGGACATCCTCACAGGACTTTCCACTGCCTTTCCACTCCTTGGGTGGGATGACCTTGGCCAGTCCAGCTCGGTGTGCGCCTTGGGACTCCATGTAGGTGATGTATTTGCTGAAGTTTGAGAATTCTGCCATGTTTGGGCGGAAGGTCATGATGGTACAGCCTGGGTTCTGGGACATATCTTGCTCAGGGTTTGTCATGGCCACAGCAATGCAGGAGCTCAGCCTGGGGTCCTGGCTGCCCTGGGTGTTTATGTTTTCTGAGACTCTCTCTCTCTCTCTCTCTCTCTCTCTCTCTCTCTCTCTCTCTCTCTCTCTGCTTCTCTCTCTCTCTGAGGTTTCCTGACTTCCTGTTGTATTTTCTTCACTGTCTGATCTGTCCTTATGCTTGTCTTTTATGCCTTCTTCTCTGTGTTCTATGGTTTAGGTTTCCTGGTGGACAAGATAACATTTTGAAGATAAATTTGAATTCAGGAGAATGGCTTGTCTGAGTAGAACACTGTATATATAGCAAGACCCTTCTAATCTCTACAATCAACAGAAAAGACAAGAAAATGTAAGAAAGAAGAAGCCTTCTTTCTTGGTTGATAGTTTGGTTTCCCAGGGCATCCTCTTACTGGTCAGCGCTTTTCACCTTGAAAAACTGAGTTTCTATGGAGCAGAATCCCTATGCCACTACAGCAGCACTGGGAGCACAGCACTATCCCACTCCTGGAGCACTCCCTTGATTCCCACTCATCCTTGGACTCCATTGGTCACTCTGTGTTGATTGGGGAGGCTCAGTGCCCTTCGTCTTTTAAGTAGAAATTCATCTACCCAAGGAACAATCATAGGTGGTTCATATGACAAAGATTCTTACTGAGATGGGCAAAAATCATCAGAGGTTTCTCAGGACCTGATCTCAAACTATTTAAATCATTGCCTCCTAGTCTCTGAAACTAAATTAAAAGTTCCTCAGGAATTACTGACTTTGAGTTCCAGCATGCTGGTTATGCTGGCCCGATTTGTCCAGCAGAGGCGACCTGTCTTGGCTCCCAGCTGAGGGCGGGCATAAGGAGGCTGTCTCAGAGGAGGACTGCTGCCAGCCTTGTCATCCCAGCTGCTTAGACTAAAGACAGCTGTGAGTCTTTCCAGCTGTGTCAGAGTATGGCAGCCTCTGTGTAGCAGTGTTGTGGGAGTAACATGCCTTCCATATACAAGCAGGAGGTGGGGCTGGGGAGCACTGAGCCTCTAACCAGACCAAGGCTACATAAAGAGGTATTACCCCAAGTGTTGTTAGCTCTCCTAGGGTTCACTCTCCCTAGTCTAATGGAAAAACTAAAAACAAACAGCAGCTGATCTGGATCACAACATCCCACACTGCAGCTGAGGCCTCCTCCTGAGAGCAACAGAATTCTGACTGTCTAGTGTCAGTGGGACCCGGGCCCTTGCCCACCTCCTAAACAACTGTCATGGACCCTGCTACTCTCTTGCCTGGTGACAATCTGCTGGTGCTCATCTATGCCTGTCACATGAGGGGAGATGACATTAGCTCCATGGGTACTGCAGTCCTTAGTGTAACTGGAACTATTGGGGCCCAGGCCAAGACTCTCAGCCCAGAGAGAAGACCTGATCCATTTTATCCAGGCTGGGGGAGGACCCCAGAAAGATTGATCATTCTAAAAGAACTGGTAGAATCTACTACCTGACCTTCACAAGGTTACTCATCCGGGATACAAAACCTGCTCTCTGTTTCTAGTCACACCTAGGCCAAAGAAGGTCTAAGGGATGATTTCTCTGCCAGAAGCCAGGTTGGTCTGTCCTCAAGTAAATCCAAACTAGGCAACCCTCTGCCCCATCTCCACTCTCACTGATCATGCTCAGTAGCTGAAAAGATCCCCAGGACCTTGTCTGCTGATTTGCCCTCCCATATGGGTAGGGTCCAACAATGGCCTGGCTATCACAGCTACAAACCTTTCAATCAATAGCTAAAGTTTAGGCATGCATTAAAAATATTCATTACTGGTATGGACCTTAAGAGTTCTATCCAGACAGGCAGTGGTGGCACACACCTTTATTCCCAGCACTTGTGGTGTTGAGGCAGTTGATTTCTGAGTTCAAGGCCAGCCAGGTCTACAGAGTGAGTTCCATGACAGCCAGCATTACAAAGAGAAACCCTATCTCAAAAAACAAACAACAACGACAACAAAACACACCCCCCCAAAAAAACAAAAAAACAAACAAAAAAAATCTTACTTTGTTTAGCTGGGCATTGGTAGAACACGCCTTTGATCTCAGCACTTGGGAGGCAGAGGTAGGCAGTTTCTGAGTTCCAAGCCACCCTAGTCTACAGAGTGATTTCCAGGATAGCCAGAGCTATACAGAGAGACCAAATCTCAGAAAAAAATCCAAAAAAAGAGAGAGAGAGAGAGAGAGAGAGAGAGAGAGAGAGAGAGAGAGAGAGAGAGAGATTTTTCTTGCAAGGGAGTGGTGGCACACACCTTTAAATCTAGCACTTGGGATGCTGGGGAAGTTAATTTCAGAGTTTGAGGCCAGCCTGCTCTACATCTTACTGTGTTTAGCCGGGGAGTGGTGGCGCATGCCTTTAATCCCAGCACTTGCAAAGCGGAGGGAGGTGGATTTCTCAGTACGAGGCCAGCCTGGTCTACAGAGAGAGTTCCAAGATAGCCAGGGCTACACAGAGAAACACTGTCTCAAACAACAACAACAAAAAATACATTCCTGGTATGGACTTTTAGGGTTCTAGTCTGCCAGGCAGTAGTGTCACATGCCTTTAATCCCAGCACTTGGGAGGCAGAGGAAGGAGGATTTCTGAGTTTGAGGCCAGCCTGGTCAACAGAATAAATTCCAGGACACGTATGGCTACACAGAGAATTCCTGTCTCAAAAAACAACACAAACACAAACACAACCAAAAACTAAAAACAAAAAAACAGGAAAAAACAAACAAACAGGGTTTTACACCCGGGTAAAAATAAATTATCAGACATTGAAAGAAACTATTACACAATGGATAGACATCCTGCCTTTGCTTTGGGTCCTCGGTGCTCCATGTAGAGAGAGATTTGCTCCCAAAAGAAGTTCTATTGAGAACAGCTCAGTGCTACCCTGGGATCCCCAACACCCATGGTCATGTCTGGAAGCTGATAAAGTCTTTCTACAGTTTCAAACCCATTCCATGCTCTCTTCTCTGGTGACTGCCCAATAGTAACCACATCTGAATGCCATATTTGTCAAAAAGGAACACAAATTAAACTGAAATGGAACTCACACATTAACGCCAAAGATTGACCAGCATTTTCTAATGCTTTGTAGAATGATTGAATCTTATCAACTATTACCACGACTCATTTCCTCACAAGAACAAATTTCCAAAAGCTGTGAATAGAGATAGGACTTACCCAACACCAGTGGAATGGAGACCTGTGAGGAGACAATCCAGCCACAGAGAGAAGCTTCCCCCTTAGGACTTGCTTTTCCTATGAGCAGGGAACCTAATGGCTTCGTCTTTTATAGCCAGGAAGACCTGAGGCAATGAGAGCTTGCCCACCCACTGGCGTCTCAACCAATCACTGGTTCTCAGCTGACTTAGGCCCACCCTGCTTCCCTAGAATGGAAACAATCTCATTAAGAGACATGGCAAATATTGAAGAAAGAATGATACAGCACCAACTGTGCATAGAATCTATAAGAATGTTTTAGAATTTCCAAGGCTAACTGGGAGCATGTGGCAGAGCAGTCAGAGAACTGAGACATCCAGAACGTGTCTGTGCTCTTGCTGGACAGGCTTTGTCTTTCTCCCACCACCTCTAAACCTGAAAATAAAAACCTAAACATAAAATAAATAAACCTAAAAATATTCATTACTGGTATGGACCTTAAGACTTCTAACCAGCCAGGCAGTGGTGGCACACACCTTTATTCCCAGCACTTGTGGTGTTGAGGCAGTTGATTTCTGAGTTCGAGGCCAGCCAGGTCTACAGAGTGAGTTCCATGACAGCCAGGGTTACAAAGAGAACCCCTATCTCAAAAAACAAACAACAACGACAACAAAACACCCCCCCCCAAAAAAACAAAAAAAAAAAAAACAAAAAAAATCTTACTTTGTTTAGCTGGGCATTGGTGGAACACACCTTTGATCTCAGCACTTGGGAGGCAGAGGTAGGCAGTTTCTGAGTTCCAAGACACCCTAGTCTACAGAGTGATTTCCAGGACAGCCAGAGCTATACAGAGAACCCAAATCTCAGAAAAAAAAAATCCAAAAAAAAAAAAAAAGACAGAGAGAGAGAGAGATATTTTTCTTGCAAGGGAGTGGTGGCACACATCTTTAAATCCAGCACTTGGGATGCTGGGGCAGTTAATTTCAGAGTTCGAGGCCAGCCTGCTCTACATCTTACTGTGTTTAGCCAGGCAGTGGTGGTGCATGCCTTTAATCCCAGCACTTGCGAAGCAGAGGGAGGCAGATTTCTCGGTAGGAGGCCAGCCTGGTCTACAGAGGGGGTTCCAAGATAGCCAGGGCTACACAGAGAAACACTGTCTCAAACAACAACAACAAAAAAATACATTGCTGGTATGGAATTTTAGGGTTCTAGTCTGCCAGGCAGTGGTGGCACATGCCTTTAATCCCAGCACTTGGGAGGCAAAGGGAGGAGGATTTCTGAGTTTGAGGCCAGCCTGGTCAACAGAGTAAATTCCAGGACAGGTATGGCTACACAGAGAATCCCTGTCTCAAAAAACAAAAACAAAAACAAAAACAAAAAAACAAAAACAAAAACCAGGGTTTTCCACCGGGGTAAAAATAAATTATCAGACATTGAAAGAAACTATTACACACTGGATAGACATCCTGCCTTTGCTTTGGGTCCTCTGTGCCCCATGTAGAGAGAGATTTACTCCCAAATGAAGTTCTCTTGAGAATAGCTCAGTGCTACCCAGGGATCCTCAACACCCAGAGTTCATGTCTGGAAGCTGATAAAGTCTTTCTACAGTTTCAAAGCCATTCCCTGCTCTCTTCTCTGGTTCCTGCCTAATAGTAACCACTTCTGAATGCCATATTTGTCAGAAAGGACCACAAATTAATCTGAAATGAAACTCACACATTAACGCCAAAGATTGACCAGCATTTTCTAATGCTTTGTAGAATGATTGAATCTTATCAACTATTACCACGACTCATTTCCTCACAAGAACAAATTTCCAAACAAATTTCCAAAAGCTCTCTCTCTCTCTCTCTCTCTCTCTCTCTCTGTCTCTCTCTGGTTTTTCGAGACAGGTTTTCTCTGTGTAGTCCTGGCTGTCTGGGCAATCTGTAGACCAAGCTGGCATTGAACTCAGAAATCTGCCTGCCTCTGCCCCCCATGTGCCTGGATTACAGGTGTTGGCCACTACACCGCCTGGTCTTTGACATCATTTTACAGACCAGGCTCCAGGCTGGCCTGATGTCTGAGATCTGTATGTCACCATGCTTTTGATTGGTTTGTTTTGTATGCCTATGTCTATCTCTGTTCCTCTCTGCCTCTCAGTCTCTCTCTCTCTCTCTCTCTCTCTCTCTCTCTCTCTCTCCTCTCACTCTCTCTCTTTTTCTCTCTGTCTCTCTCTGTCTCTCTCCATCTCTCTCTGTCTCTCTCTCTCTCTCTCTCTTTCTCTGTGTGTGTGTGTGTGTGTGTGTTTCATGGGCATGCCCTCTAGTGCATGTTCATCACAAGCCATCTATCATGGTTTGTGGGATTTATGAGATTTGAATATATGTTCTCTGTAATCGTGCTAAATACTCTTGCCTATTGGGCATCCTCACAGCAAAATTTCTAATTTCAAATGAGGCTCCAAAATTTTGACTCAGACCATTCACACATACATTTAAGGAAACAGAGTATTAAAGATCATAGATTATGTGGTTTCTCTTGATCACAGTTGACTAAACAATGCAAACTTCCAGAATCTGCCATGCAGGGATGCACAGGGTGTGTGAGATGGGTTAGTGACATTACATCTTTGTTTGCCTTGGGAATGTGACACAGTCTTAAGGAATCCAGGGTAACAGATGCAAAGGCCCCATGGACATTAACAATGAAGCCAGCCCAGGATATCAACATCACCCAAGGTTGGTCCAATTGACAATGGGAGTGAACAACCAAAAGCTGAGGTAAATTATCCTGGGTCCTCCAATAGGGGAGGTAACATGGCAACAGGCCCTGGCTAGGAGTCACAGACACAAGAGGAGAATACTGGGGCATCCAGTGGGTGTGGAAGTCTACAGGAGTGGACACAGGGACACTGAATGTCACAATAGGAGAGTCTATCTTTTCCAAATTGTACTGGAGCTACTAGCTAGAGCAATTAGACAACATAAAGAGGTCAAAGGGATATAAATAGGAAAGGAAGAAGTCAAACTATCACTATTTGCAGATGATATGATAGTATACTTAAGTGATCCAAAAAACTCCACCACAGAACTCCTATAGCTGATAAACAACTTCAGCAATGTGGCAGGTTATAACATCATCTCAAGCAAATCAGTAGCCTTCCTACACTCAAAGGATAAGCAGGCTGAGAAAGAAATTAGGGAAACGACACACTTCACAATAGCCACAAACAGTGTAAGGTATCTTGGGGTGACCCTAACCAAACAAGTGAAAGATCTGTATGACAAGAAGTCCAAGTTTCTGAAGAAGGAAATGGAAGAGGAACTCAGAAAATGGAAAAATCTGCCATACTCATGGATTGGCACGATTAATATAGTTAAAATAGCCATCTTGCCAAAAGCAATATACAGATTCAATTGAAAACCCATCAAAATCTCAACTCAGTTCTTCATAGAGTTAGAAAGAGCAATTTTCAAATTCATCAGCAATAACAAAAAAAAAAAAAAAAAAAAAACAGGGTAGGTAAAAATATTCTCAACAGTCAAAGAACTTCTGGGGGAATCAGCATCCCAGACCTCAAGCAGTACTAGAGAGCAATAGTGTTAACAACTGCATGGTATTGGTACAGTGACAGGCAGGTGGGTCAATGGAATAGGATTGAAGATGTAGAAATGAACCCACACACCTATGGCCACTTGATCTTTGACAAAGAAGCTGAAAACATCCAGTGGGAAAAAAGATAGCCTTTTCCACAAAAGGTGCTGGCTCAACTGGAGGTCAGCATGCAGAAGAATGTGAATTGATCCATTCTTATCTCCTTGTACAGAGCTCATCTCCATGTGCATCAAGGACCTCCACATAAAGCCAGGCACACTGAAACTATTAGAAAAGAAACTGGGGAAAACCCTTGAGGACATGGGGGGGGGGGGATCCTGAACAGAACACCAATAGCTTATGCTCTAAGATCAAGAATTGACAGATGGAACCTCATAAAATTACAAAGTTTCTGTAAGGCAAAGTACACCACCAAAATGGCAAATCAGCAGCCTACAAATTGGGAAAAGATCTTTAACAACCCTACATCTGAAAGAGGGCTAATACCCGATATATACAAAGAACACAAGAAGTTAGACCCCGGGGAAACAAATAACCCTATTAAGAAAGGGGTACAGAGCTTAACAAAGAATTTTCACCTGAAGAACTTCAGATGCCTAAGAAGCATCTTAAAAAGGGTTGAACATCATTAATCATTAGGGAAATGCAAATCAAAACAACCCTGAGATTTCACCTCACACCAATCAGAATGGCTAAAATTAAAATCTCAGGAGACAGCTGGTGTTGGCAAGGATGTTGAGAAAGAGGAACACTCCTCCACTACTGGTGCAGTTGCAAGTTGGAACAACCAATCTGAAAATCAGTCTCACTTTTCCTCAGGAAACTGAGCATGTCACTTCCGGAGGACCCTACTATATCACACCTGGGCATATACCCAGAGGATTCCCCAGCATGTAATAAGGATACATGCTCCACTATATTCATAGCAGTCCTATTTATAATAGCCAGAAGCTGGAAAGAACCCAGATGTCCCTCCACGGAAGAATGAACACAAAAAATGTGGTATATATACACAATTGAGTATTATTCAACCATTAGAAACAATGAATTCATGAAATTCTTATACAAATGGATGGGGCAGGAGAACATCATCCTAAGTGAGGTAACCCAGTCTCAAAAAATCAATCACGGTATGCACTCACTGATAAGCAGATATTAGCCTAGAAACTTGCAATTCCCAAGACCTAATCCACATATCAAATGATGTCCAAAAAGAACAGAGGAGTGGCCCCTGATTCTGGAAAGGCTCCGTGCAGCAGTGTAGGGCAATACCATAACAGGGATGTGGGAAGGGGTGGATGGTGGAACTGGAGGAATGAAGAGAGCTTATGGAACTTTCAGGGAGTGGGGAGCCAGGGAAGGTGAAATCATGTGAAATGCAAATAAAAAATATATCAAATAACAAAAATGAAATATTGTCTAACTCAAATAAAACAAACAAACAATCGTCCTGGATGATCATTCCAGAGGCATGGTGACCTTATGTGCTCCCAGAGAAACACTGTCAGGATGTTTCCCGGCACTGCAGTCCATTGAGAGCACTTCTTTAAATCAGGGATGTGAACTAGAGCATCCAGGTGCTGCTCCTCAACCCTTCCACAGCCCAACAAAGTCTGTGAACAAACCGCCACAGGTGGGACTGCAACAGGTATTTTCACAAGTAGAACTGCCTCACTCAGGGATCAGAGAAACAACCTGACCCAAAATGGTTTCTTGTGGGAATGGGGATACTTTTGGGAGGGGTCTCCACATAAGATTCACCTTCCCTAAGAGGAGACGCACCCCTTTTGCAGGCAAACACAGGAACCCCTCAGGTGGCTGGAAGTCTGGAGAAATGCAAAAGTCTTGGGAATGGGAAGCATCCCCCATGATTGGAGAAGAAGCCAGGATCTCTCAGGGGCTCCATGGAGACTGGATAATGAGGGTCCTGCCGAGACTAGCCCAGCCAGGAATGGGGTCCCTGGAATGAGGGTCCTTGAAATCCAGGTGCCTCTGAAAAACTCTAGCCTCATTATTAAAATTGTAACAGTCTGCTGTACTGAGAGCTCAATGCTTTTGTATAAGAGAAAATCCTTTATCATCTGTATTAAGGTGATTAATGGTAAATAAAGCATAGCTTAGTAATTGATGAGGTGAAGACAGGTGATAGTGGCACATGCCTTTAATCCCGGCACTTGGGAGGCAGAGGCAGGCCGATTTCTGAGTTTGAGGCCAGCCTGATTTTCAGAGTGAGTTCCAGGACAGCCATGGGTACACAGAGAAACCCTGTCTCAAAAAACAAAACAAAAAAGGCTGGGCACAGGTGTCACACACCTCTAATCCCAGCACTCTGGGACACAGAGGCAGGAGGATTTCTGATTTCGAAGCCAGCCGGGGCAAAAGAGTGAGTTCCAGGACAGCCAAGGCTACACAGGGAAAACCTGTCTCCAAAAAAAAAAAAAAAAAAAAAAAAAAAAAAAAAATCCAAAGAACCACAAAACAAACAAAAAATTGATGAGGCAAATAGAGAGACTACTAGATATTAATCTTTGATGTTGAACCTTAAGATTTTGATGAGTCCTTTCTATGATAGCCTGTCCTAGGGGGTTATATGGAATTCCCATTGTATATTGTATACTCAGTTGACTGCAAACTTTGCCAAAGCTTGAGAAGCATAAGTTGGAGCATTATCAGTTTTAATTCTTTTTGGCTTACCTGAGGAGGAGGAGCATGTAATAAGGTGTTGAATGACATGTTTCTCAGCCTCCATGGTTCTTGCAGTGGCCATAACCACATGAGAGTAGGTATCTACAGTAACACATACGTAGGCCAACTTTCCATATTCTGGGAAGTGAGTTATGTCCATTTGTCTTGTTATGTCCATTTGTCATGAAACTTGAGCCTTAAGGCCCTTTGGATTAACTCCCATTTTTAATGGTTGTTATACATCAGGACAATGTTCACAGTCCTTCACAATTGGCCTAGGCTGTTTTCATGTCAAATTGAACATCCTGTACTCTGTGTGTGTGTGGGTGTGTGTGTGTGTGTATGTCTATGTTTCTGTCTCTCTCTGTCTTGCTCTCTCTCTCTGTCTTTTGTTGTTTCAAGAGAGGTTTTCTCTATATAGACCTGGTTTTCCTGGAACTCACTATGCAGACCAGGCTGGCCTCAAACTCAGAAATCCACCTACCTCTGCCTAGCAAGTACTGTGATTAAACTCGTGAGCCACCACTGCCGTGCTGAACACCCTTCTCAAAGCCAGTGCAATCTGATAATGAAAAGCATGACTTTCTAAAGCTTGTTCAACCATACTAGCAATCAAGGGTTCTTTTGTTAATAAATCTGCCATAGAATTTCCTTAAGCCACTGGACAGGGCAGGCCAGTATGTGTTCTGATATGTTCTATAAAATTTCCTTTTTCTTGATTGAATTATCTTTTGCAACAGAAGCAAGAGTGATATAATTTAAAAATTTCCAGATATAAGAGCTGTCTCTATATCAGAAAATAATCAAACTACATAATTTGAACTTGTATAAAGGTTGACCTCTTCAAGTATATGTTCAAGGGCAGTAATAACTGCAATAATTTCCTCCTGATGTGCAGAAATTTCTTTTGCCTTTTGAATAATCACAGGTCTATCTTTCATATAGATGGCTTAAATTCCATGGATGACACATCTGTAAATAGTAAGAGGGCTTCAGAAGTAGGTTCTGATGCTAGTATAGAAGGAAAGATTATTCCTGTTCCTTCTACAAGCTTTAATTCAGGGTGTTGAGGTACATGACATTTGATTTGTCCCATATAATGAGCTAATGCATTTCCCCAATCATCTGCAGTTTGACGTAAATACCCCAATTGTTCCTTATTATATGGAATACAAACTTCATGAGTTTCTTTGACAAATAGTTACCTGGATCCTAACCTCACTTTAATAATTAACTGACTACACATAACAGGATAAGAAGGTATCATTTTCACTTGACTATGAGTGAGATATATACATTTCCATAAAACTTCTTGCCATAAACATGCAGTAGGGTGTAAGATGTTTTAAGAATAATAAGCGAGCAAGTTTTTAAATAGTTTGTTTGATTTACTTTAGCATCTTGTATCATTCATTTGCTTTATCCATTCTGATTGTTTTAATGCTTCTTTTGTAAGCTGTATTTTAGACTTAGGATCAGGATCTCCGTTAAGAATGTCAAACAAATTAAGCAATTGTCCTGTGGTAATTTTTAAATGAGGTCTTGTCCAGTTAATATTTCCCAATTATTTTTAAAGATCATTCAGTGTCTTTAATTTGTCAATACTAAGTTGCAGTATTTGAGAGATCATATATTCATTATAAATTATATTGCAAGAAATTTATTGGCTTGTATACTGGCTGGTTTTGTGTGTCAACTAGACACACACTGGACTTATCACAGAGAAAGGAGCTTCTGTTGGGGGAAGGGCCTCATTGAGATCCATCTGTGGGGCATTTTCTCAATTAGTGACGAAAGGGTGAGGGCCCCTTGTGGGTGGTACCATCTCTGGGCTGGTAGTCTAGGGTTCTATAAGAAAGCAGGCTGAGCAAGCCAGGGGGATCAAGCTAGTAAGACACATTTTTCCATGGCCTCTGCATCAGTTCCTGCTTCCTGACCTGCTTGAGTTCCAGTCCTGACTTCCTTTGGAAGCAGTGGTGAACAGCAGTGTGGAAGTGTAAGCTCAATAAACACTTTCCTCCTCAACTTGCTGTTTGTTCATGATGTTTGTACTGGACTAGAAACCATAAGAAAAATTGATACCACTGTAGTGGGGTATTCCTGTGATAACTTTACCACGTTTTGGGGAGGATTGTGGGAGGGCGTGGAAGTTTGAGCTAGAAGAGCCAATAGGATGTTAAGAGCTCTGTGGAAAGTTCTGTAGGAGCTTGGAAGATAATGTTAAGAACAGTGCAGGATATGGTGGCCTGGCTTGTGACATTTCAGAGGGAAGATTAAAGTCTCTTATCAGGTGCAGGTTTTGATTGTGAAGATTCTGTGGTTTTGATTACCTGGGGCTGAAGAATCAGCTGTGACTAACAAGATAACAGAACCACTAAAGCAATCCTTTATGTTACTGGGAATATTGATGCTGGTTAACAGGGGCTAAGAAATTAGTGGTGATTAAGAAGAGACCAGCATCACTGAGGTGAAAACTTTGGGAAGTGTTTTCTGAGAGCACAGAGGCTGGGTTCCTGAGAGAGCCACGGTTGAATTTTGTGCTGTGGCTAGACTTGGTACTTTGGAAGTTTCACCCAGGTGGTCCTGGTTTTGAAGGCATGAAGTGGTCATGAAGAACAGTTAAAGCTCTGCACTGTGTGAGGCTGTGGAAGGCCATTGGTGAAGATGCAACCTCAGATGCAATTGAAGGCCCAAGACTGAAGGAGTCATGCAAAGAGTTGAGGCTTGGCACCATGAAAAAGAGCCTATGCCAGGCTATTGGTGAAGCGTAGTTACAGCAGAAAACAGCAGTGTTTTGTAGATGCCTGTGCCATGCAATGACCACCAGGAACAGCAGCAGCAGTGGAATACAGACAGCTGGAGCCTAGGAGTCAAGGTGTGTGTTAGAACAAGCATGGAAGGTTTTCCCATTTTCTGAGATCTTCTTCGATTTCCTTCTTCAGAGATCTGAAGTTCTTGTCATATAGGTCTTTCACTTGTTTGGTTAGAGTCACCCCAAGATACTTTATGTTGTTTGTAGCTATTGTGAAGGGGGTCATTTCCCTAATTTCTTTCTCAGTCTGCTTATCCTTTGAATATATAAAGGCTACTGAATTGCTTGCATTGATTTTGCAGTCAGTAACTTTGCTGAAGTTGTTTATCAGCTGTAGGAGTTCTCTAGTAGAGTTTTTAGGGTCACTTAAGTATACGATCATATCATCTGCAAATAGTGATAATTTGACTTCTTCCTTTCCAATTTGTATCCCTTTGACTTCCTTCTGTTGTCTAATTGCTCTAGCTAGGACTTCAAGAACTGTATTGAAAAGATATGGAGAGAGGGGGCAGCCTTGTCTAGTCCCTGATTTAAGTGGGATTGCTTCAAGTTTCTCTTCATTTATTTTGATGTTGGCAACCGGTTTGCTGTATATTGCTTTTACTATGTTTAGATATGGGCCTTGAATTCCTGTTCTTTCCAAGACTTTTAGCATGAAAGGATGCTGAATTTTGTCAAATGCTTTTTCACCATCTAATGAAATGATCATGTTCTTTTCTTCTTTGAGTTTGTTTATGTAGTAGATAGCATTTATGGATTTCCGTATATTGAACCATCCCTGCATCCCTGGGATGAAGCCTACTTGATCATGGTGGATGATCGTTTTGATGTGTTCTTGGATTCGGTGTGCAAGAAGGCTTAATAGTGGTTTGTTTTTGTGTCAAGTTGTCAAGGGGTCAATGGTACTGGCAGGTTCTGTGTGTCTACTTGACAGAGACTGGAGTTACCACAGAGAAAGGAGTTTCAGTTGGGAAGTGCCTCCAGGAGATCCGTCTGTGGGTCATTTTCTCACTATAGGGATCAAAAGGGGAGGGCTCCTTGTGGGTGGTACAATCTCTGGACTGGTATTCTTGGGTTCTATAAAGAGCAGGCTGGCCGGTGGTGGTGGTTCATGCCTTTACTCCCAGCATTTGGGAGACAGAGGCAGGCAGATTTCTGACTTGGAGGCCAGCATGGTCCACAGATTGAATTTCGGGAGAGCCATGGATATAAAGAGAAACCCTTACAGAAGAGCTATGGAGTGTGGGGAGAGCTGACTAACAGGGACACATGGAGTCTCTGCCCCATTCAGACTAATACAGGGACATGCTGGAGACTACATGCATTAGGAGACAGACAGGGCTATACAGAGAAACTGTGTCTCAAAAAAACAAATCTAAAAAAACAAAACAAAACAAAACAAAACAAACAAAAAGCCTATGCCTTAGGAGACATACCCTCTATCCAACATCGTAGAACCCAAATACATAGTAAAGTATTAACCACACTTTAGTTAGCAAACTAAAATATTTATTTCTTGGGCCTAGTTACAGAGCCGGGGATTGAAATAAGTGAGGAGTAAATGCCTGTCCTTAAGAACCGGGTTACCCTAGTGTGAACAGCAGGTTACTCATGTCCTCACATGTCGAATATCCCCACCCACAACCTACTGTAAACCTCCCACCCTGTCTCATCTATAGTCCCACTGAGTTTATGAGAAATGAGAGCAGCATTACAACCAAATGCCAGGACAGAAAGGAAAGGAGGAGCAGCCTGCAGGCTCTCTGTCCCTCCTCCCTGCCTCCTCCTAGGAGGGAGAAGTCAAAGTCAATGAACCCATCTGGGTCTCTTGTAGGTCCTTACTGATGTTCTGAAGACAATGATCTGCGGGTGAATCTTGTCAGACTTGCAGGTCCATCGAGGGCTATGCTGTGAACCTGAGACCTGCTTGGTTTCTCACTCTGGCATGCTATTGTCGGACACTGAAATCAATGGAGGGTCAGTGGGCAGTGCAGGAGGAAGTATCAGTATCCTCAGCATCCTCAGGCCAAGCATTTCCTTCTGAGTGTAGGGAAGTCCCAGTTTGGCGAACAGCAGGATACTGTTAGAAGATAAAGAATCTGGAAGCTTTCTCTTCCTACAATGGCACAAGATCCTGCAGATCACCATAAATTCTGAAGGAGACCCTGCCCAATCCAAGAGGACACTCAGATGCATCATCCGAAGGAGAGTCTGATGGCCTCAGACCTTGGAGGTGATCCTGCATGATGATACTTCTACTCCACCACCAGGAGTGGCTGGGAGACCTGGGGGCTCCTATGCAAGATTCTCCAGACCTGTGAGTGGTTCCCTGGGACCTATAGCATCAGCAGAATCAAAAGGGATCCCGGAGGCTCCAGAAGTGAGTTTGGAGAATGTTGTCCCTTGTGGAGTAGATCCAGGATACAAAAGCTTGGATGGAGAAAGGCACAGGGACTCTGGGTGCACCTCCTTGTAATAAGGACAGCTGTTGTGGCCCCTGCTCACGCGACTCCTGAGGGGTCCCAAATGGGAATGCCTCCAGATGGAAGTGGGCTTCCCCTGATCCAGTGTGGAGGTCCCAAGTGTCAGCTCCTGCCTGGGACAGGAGGTGAGCTCCAGCTGGTCCTTTCCTCTAGGATCCCCTTGCTGTTTCCACAGCTCATAGCTCTCAGGCTGCAGGAGCCTTTCAAAGGCATCCATGGAGAAGCTCACCCTGGCCTCCCCACAGCTGCACTAACGTGCCACCTTGCCATAGTCAATCCACCACGGGGTGGCAAAATTGATGGCCTCTGCGCAGTTGAAGCCATGGTTGAAGCCCGCGTGGTAGCCATAGGGAAAGGTGACCATGAACTCCCCAGCCTGCTGGGTGATGCGGCCAAAGGGGATGCCATTCTCCTTGAGCACGGTGGGGGAGATGAGCGCCACCTTGTGTCTCAGGAAGGTCTGGCACCCCTTGTGGCTGCCACGGAAGAGTTGCCTGGCCAGGAGCTCCAGGCACCTGCCATGCTCAGGGGGCACAGCATACCAAGTCTTGGGCTGCCCAAAGTGCAGGTAGTTGATACTGTACAGGTCCATGTCCTCCGTGTGCCACGCAAAGGTGGTCTTCCACATGCCAAAGTACAGGTAGGGCGTGTTGACGCCCTCAATCACTATGCCATGGTCCTGCTTCAACACATCCAAAAGGCTCCCCAGGTGGCCCACATTCCAGTGTTGAGTGTTCTCATCAAACAGGGAGCCGCTGACATCAGCACCATAAATTGGTGACCCAAACAGACGATTCTTCCAGTATTTTCTCTCCAAATCATCAAAATCCAGGTGTGGCGGGGTCTGGTATTTTTTGCTGGTGGCCAGCTCACGATACTCACCCACACTCATGCCTTTCCTCTTCTTATGGAATTGGGTGAACACACCTGCCTGCCCCGAGACCACTTGCTGCAGAGGAGCAGGAATTGACATATCCAGGACATCCTCACAGGACTTTCCACTGCCTTTCCACTCCTTGGGTGGGATGACCTTGGCCAGTCCAGCTCGGTGTGCACCTTGGGACTCCATGTAGGTGATGTATTTGCTGAAGTTTGAGAATTCTGCCATGTTTGGGCGGAAGGTCATGATGGTACAGCCTGGGTTCTGGGACATATCCTGCTTAGGGTTTGTCATGGCCACAGCAATGCAGGAGCTCAGTCTGGGGTCCTGGCTGCCCTGGGTGTTTATGTTTTCTGAGACTTCTCTCTCTCTCTCTCTCTCTCTCTCTCTCTCTCTCTCTCTCTCTCTCTCTCTCTCTCTCTCTCTCTGTTTCTCTCTCTCTCTGAGGTTTCCTGACTTCCTGTTGTATTTTCTTCACTGTCTGATCTGTCCTTATGCTTGTCTTTTATGCCTTCTTCTCTGTGTTCTATGGTTTAGGTTTCCTGGTGGACAAGATAACATTTTGAAGATAAATTTGAATTCAGGAGAATGGCTTGTCTGAGTAGAACACTGTATATATAGCAAGACCCTTCTAATCTCTACAATCAACAGAAAAGACAAGAAAATGTAAGAAAGAAGAAGCCTTCTTTCTTGGTTGATAGTTTGGTTTCCCAGGGCATCCTCTTACTGGTCAGCGCTTTTCACCTTGAAAAACTGAGTTTCTATGGAGCAGAATCCCTATGCCACTACAGCAGCACTGGGAGCACAGCACTATCCCACTCCTGGAGCACTCCCTTGATTCCCACTCATCCTTGGACTCCATTGGTCACTCTGTGTTGATTGGGGAGGCTCAGTGCCCTTCGCCTTTTAAGTAGAAAGTCATCTACCCAAGGAACAATCATAGTTGGTTCATATGACAAAGATTCTTACTGAGATGGGCAAAAATCATCAGAGGTTTCTCAGGACCTGATCTCAAACTATTTAAATCATTGCCTCCTAGTCTCTGAAACTAAATTAAAAGTTCCTCAGGAATTACTGAATTTGGGTTCCAGCATGCTGGTTATGCTGGCCCGTATTTGTCCAGCAGAGGAGACCTGTCTTGGCTCCCAGCTGAGGGCGGGCATAAGGAGGCTGTCTCAGAGGAGGACTGCTGCCAGCCTTGTCATCCCAGCTGCTTAGACTAAAGACAGCTGTGAGTCTTTCCAGCTGTGTCAGAGTATGGCAGCCTCTGTGTAGCAGTGTTGTGGGAGTAACATGCCTTCCATATACAAGCAGGAGGTGGGGCTGGGGAGCACTGAGCCTCTAACCAGACCAAGGCTACATAAAGAGGTATTACCCCAAGTGTTGTTAGCTCTCCTAGGGTTCACTCTCCCTAGTCTAATGGAAAAACTAAAAACAAACAGCAGCTGATCTGGATCACAACATCCCACAATGCAGCTGAGGCCTCCTCCTGAGAGCAACAGAATTCTGACTGTCTAGTGTCAGTGGGACCCGGGCCCTTGCCCACCTCCTAAACAACTGTCATGGACCCTGCTACTCTCTTGCCTGGTGACAATCTGCTGGTGCTCATCTATGCCTGTCACATGAGGGGAGATGACATTAGCTCCATGGGTACTGCAGTCCTTAGTGTAACTGGAACTATTGGGGCCCAGGCCAAGACTCTCAGCCCAGAGAGAAGATCTGATCCATTTTATCCAGGCTGGGGGAGGACCTCAGAAAGATTGATCATTCTAAAAGAACTGGTAGAATCTACTACCTGACCTTCACATGGTTACTCATCCGGGATACAAAACCTGCTCTCTGTTTTTAGTCAGACCTAGGCCAAAGAAGGTCTAAGGGATGATTTCTCTGCCAGAAGCCAGGTTGGTCTGTCCTCAAGTAAATCCAAACTAGGCAGCCCTCTGCCCCATCTCCACTCTCACTGATCATGCTCAGTAGCTGAAAAGGTTCCCAGACCTTGTCTGCTGATTTGCCTTCCCATAAGGGTGGGGTCCAACAATGGCCTTTCTATCACAGCTACAAACCTTTCAATCAATAGCTAAAGTTTAGCCATGCATTAAAAATATTCATTACTGCTATGGACCTTAAGAGTTCTATTGAGCCAGGCAATGGTGCCACACACCTTTATTCCCAGCACTTGTGGTGTTGAGGCAATTGATTTCTGAGTTCGAGGCCAGCCAGGTCTACAGAATGAGTTCCATGACAGCCAGGGTTACACAGAGAAACCCTATCTCAAAAAACAAACAACAACGACAACAAAACACCCCCCCCAAAAAAAAACAAAAAAACAAACAAACAAAATCTTACTTTGTTTAGCTGGGCATTGGTGGAAAACGCCTTTGATCTCAGCACTTGGGAGGCAGAGGCAGGCAGTTTCTGAGTTCCAAGCCACCCTGATCTACAGAGTGATTTCCAGGACAGCCAGAGCTATACAGAGAAACCAAATCTCAGAAAAAAAAAAACCCAAAAAAAGAGAGAGAGAGAGAGAGAGAGAGATTTTTCTTCCAGGGGAGTGGTGGCACACACCTTTAAATCCAGCACGTGGGATGCTGGGGCAGTTAATTTTCTAGTATGAGGCCAGCCTGCTCTACATCTTACTGTGTTTAGCCCGGGAGTGGTGGCACATGTCTTTAATCCAGCACTTGCGAAGCAGAGGGAGGTGGATTTCTCAGTACAAGACCAACCTGGTCTACAGAGAGTTCCAAGATAGCCAGGGCTACACAGAGAAACACTGTCTCAAAAAACAACAACAACAAAAAATACATTCCTGGTATGGACTTTTAGGGTTCTAGTCTGCCAGGCAGTGGTGGCACATGCCTTTAATCCCAGCACTTGGGAGGCAGAGGGAGGAGGATTTCTGAGTTTGAGGCCAGCCTGGTCAACAGAGTAAATTCCAGGACAGGTATGGCTACACAGAGAATCCCTGTCACAAAAAACAACACAAACACAAACACAAACACAAACACTAACACAAACAAAAAACAGGAAAAAAACAAACAAACAGGGTTTTACACCGGGGTAAAAATAAATTATCAGACATTGAAAGAAACTATTACACACTGGATAGACATCCTGCCCTTGCTTTGGGTCCTCTGTGCTCCATGTAGAGAGAGATTTACCCCTAAATGAAGTTCTATTGAGAACAGCTCAGTGCTACCCTGGGATCCCCAACACCCATGGTCATGTCTGGAAGCTGATAAAGTCTTTCTACAGTTTCAAAGCCATTCCCTGCTCTCTTCTCTGGTTCCTGCCCAATAGTAACCACATCTGAATGCATATTTGTCAAAAAGGAACACAAAACAATCTGAAGTGAAACTCACACATTAACGCCAAAGATTGACCAGCATTTTCTAATGCTTTGTAGAATGATTGAATCTTATCAACTATTACCACGACTCATTTCCTCACAAGAACAAATTTCCAAAAGCTGTGAATAGAGATAGGACTTACCCAACACCAGTGGAATGGAGACCTGTGAGGAGACAATCCAGCCACAGAGAGGAGCTTCCCCCTTAGGACTTGCTCTTCCTATGAGCAGGTAACCTAATGGCTTTGTCTTTTATAGCCAGGAAGACCTGAGGCAATGAGAGCTTGCCCACCCACTGGCGTCTCAACCAATCACTGGTTCTCAGCTGACTTAGGCCCACCCAGCTTCCCTAGAATGGAAACAATCTCATTAAGAGACATGGCAAATATTGAAGAAAGAATGATACAACACCAACTGTGCATAGAATCTATAAGAATGTTTTAGAATTTCCAAGGCTAACTGGGAGCATGTGGCAGAGCAGTCAGAGAACTGAGACATCCAGAATGTGTCTGTGCTCTTGCTGGACAGGCTTTGTCTTTCTCCCACCACCTCTAAACCTGAAAATAAAAACCTAAACCTACAATAAATAAACCTAAAAATATTCATTACTGGTATGGACCTTAAGAGTTCTAACCCTCCAGGCAGTGGTGGCACACACCTTTATTCCCATCACTTGTGGTGCTGAAGCAGTTGATTTTTGAGTTGAGGCCAGCCAGGTCTACAGAGAGAGTTCCCTGACAGCCAGGGTTACACAGAGAAACCCTATCTCAAAAAACAAACAACAAGGACAACAAAACACCCCCGCCAAAAAAAACAAAAAAACAAAAAAACAAAAAAACAACTAAACAACATCTTACTTTTTTTAGCTGGGCATTGGTGGAACACGCCTTAAATCTCAGCACTTGGGAGGCAGAGGCATTCACATTTCTGAGTTCCAAGCCAGCCTGGTCTACAGAGTGATTTCCAGGACCGTCAGAGCTATACAGTGAAACCAAATCTCGAAAATAAAACCAAATCCAAAAATAAAAAGAGAGAGCGAGAGAGATTTTTCTTCCAAGGCAGTGGTGGCACACACCTTTAATCCCAGCACTTGGGATGCTGGGGCAGTTGATTTCAGAGTTCGAGGCCAGCCTGCTCTACATCTTCCTGTGTTTAGCCGGGCAGTGGTGGTGCATGCCTTTAATCCCAGCACTTGCGAAGAAGAGGGAGGCAGATTTCTCAGTACGAGGCCAGCCTGTTCTACAGAGTGAGTTCCAAGATAGCCAGGGCTACACAGAGAAACACTGTCTCAAAAAACAACAACAAAAAATACATTGCTGGTATGGTATTTTAGGGTTCTAGTCTTCCAGGCAGTGGTGGCATATGCCTTTAATCCCAGCAATTGGGAGGCAGAGGGAGGAGGATTTCTGAGTTTGAGGCCAGCCTGGTCAACAGAGTAAATTCCAGGACAGGTATGGCTACACAGAGAATCCCTGTCTCAAAAAACAAAAACAAAAACAAAAACAAAAAAAGAAAAACGAAAACCAGGGTTTTCCACCGGGGTAAAAATAAATTATCAGACATTGAAAGAAACTATTACACACTGGATAGACATCCTGCCTTTGCTTTGGGTCCTCTGTGCCCCGTGTAGAGAGAGATTTACTCCCAAATGAAGTTCTCTTGAGAATAGCTCAGTGCTACCCTGGGATCCCCAACACCCAGAGTCCATGTCTGGAAGCTGATAAAGTCTTTCTACAGTTTCAAAGCCATTCCCTGCTCTCTTCTCTGGTTCCTGCCTAATAGTAACCACATATGAATGCCTTATTTGTCAAAAAGGAACACAAATTAAACTGAAATGAAACTCACACATTAACGCCAAAGATTGACCAGCATTTTTTAATGTTTTGTAGAATGATTGAATCTTATCAACTATTACCATGACTCATTTCCTCACAAGAACAAATTTCCAAAAGCTGTGAATAGAGATAGGACTTACCCAACACCAGTGGAATGGAGACCTGTGAGGAGACAATCCAGCCACAGAGAGAAGCTTCCCCCTTGGGACTTGCTCTACCTATGAGCAGGGAACCTAATGGCTTCATCTTTTATAGTCATGAAGACCTGAGGCAATGAGAGCTTGCCCACCCACTGGGGTCTCAACCCATCACCAGCTCTCAGCTGACTTAGGCCCACCCAGCTTCCCTAGAATGGAAACAATCTCATTAGGAGACATGGCAAACATTGAAGAAAGAATGATACAACACCAACTGTGCATAGAATCTATAAGAATGTTTTAGAATTTCCAAGGCTATCTGGGAGCATGTGGCAGAGCGTCAGAGAACTGAGACATCCAGAAGGTGTCTGTGCTCTTGCTGGACAGACTTTGTCTTTCTTCCATCACCTCTAAACCTGAAACAGACAAGAGAACAGCAGGGGCCCCACGTTCTGAACAACTAAACATTTTAACCAAAAAGTAGCACAAAACAAAGGAATGAGAAAGATTTTTGCTGGGCATTGGGTTGTATGCATTGTATCCCACTCTGGAGGCAGAGCCAGGAGGTTCGATGAATTTGAGAAAAGACTGCTCGACAGATCCACTTCCTGGAAAGTCAGGATTACAAGGATCAACTCTCTCTCTCTCTCTCTCTCTCTCTCTCTCTCTCTCTCTCTCTCTCTCTCTCTGGTTTTTCAAGACAGGGTTTCTCTGTGTAGTCCTGGCTATCTGGGCACTCTGTAGACCAAGCTGGCCTCGAACTCAGTAATCTGCCTGCCTCTGCCTCCCAAGTGCTGGGATTACAGGTGTTGGCCACCACACCGCCTGGTCTTTGACCTCATTTTACAGACCAGGCTCCAGGCTGGCCTGATGTCTGAGATCTGTATGTCACCATGCTTTTGGTTGGTTTGTTTTGTATGCCTCTGTCTATCTCTGTTCCTCTCTGCCTCTCAGACTCTCTCTCTCTTTCTCTCTCTCTCTCTCTCTCTCTCTCTCTCTCTCTCTCTCTCTCTCTCTCTCTCTCTGTTTCTCTCTTTTTCTCTCTGTCTCTCTCTGTCTCTCTCCATCTCTCTCTGTCTCTATCTGTGTGTGTGTGTGTTTCATGGGCATGCCCTCTAGTGCATGTTCATCACAAGCTATCTATCATGGGTTGTGGGATTTATGAGATTTGAATGTATGTTCTCCGTAATCGTGCTAAATACTCTTGCCTATTGGGCAGTCCAAACACCAAAATTTCTAATTTCAAATGAGGCTCCAAAATTTTGACTCAGACCTTTCACACATACATATAAGGAAACAGAATATTAAAGATCATAGATTATTTGGTTTCTCTTGATCACAGTTGACTAAACAATGAAAACTTCCAGAATCTGCCATGCAGGGATGCACAGGGTGTGTGAGATGGGCTAGTGACATTAGATCTTTGGTTGCCTTGAGAATGTGACACAGTCTTAAGGAATCCAGGGTAACAGATGCAAAGGCCCCATGGACATTAGCAATGAAGCCACCCCAGGATATCAACATCACCCAAGGTTGGTCCAATTGACAATGGGAGTGAACAACCAAAAGCTGAGGTAAATTATCCTGGGTCCTCCAATAGGGGAGGTAACATGGCAACAGGCCCTGGCTAGGAGTCACAGACACAAGAGGAGAATACTGGGGCATCCAGTGGGTGTGGAAGTCTACAGGAGTGGACACAGGGACACTGAATGTCACAATAGGAGAGTCTATCTTTTCCAAATTGTACTGGAGCTACTAGCTAGAGCAATTAGACAACATAAAGAGGTCAAAGGGATATAAATAGGAAAGGAAGAAGTCAAACTATCACTATTTGCAGATGATATGATAGTATACTTAAGTGATCCAAAAAACTCCACCACAGAACTCCTATAGCTGATAAACAACTTCAGCAATGTGGCAGGTTATAACATCATCTCAAGCAAATCAGTAGCCTTCCTACACTCAAAGGATAAGCAGGCTGAGAAAGAAATTAGGGAAACGACACACTTCACAATAGCCACAAACAGTGTAAGGTATCTTGGGGTGACCCTGACCAAACAAGTGATAGATCTGTATGACAAGAAGTTCAAGTTTCTGAAGAAGGAAATGGAAGAAGAACTCAGAAAATGGAAAAATCTTCCATACTCATGGATTGGCACGATTAATATAGTTAAAATAGCCATCTTGCCAAAAGCAATATACAGATTCAATTGAATACCCATCAAAATCTCAACTCAGTTCTTCATAGAGTTAGAAAGAGCAATTTTCAAATTCATCAGGAATAACAAAAAAAAAAACAAAAAAAAAAAACAGGGTAGCTAAAACTATTCTCAACAGTCAAAGAACTTCTGGGGGAATCAGCATCCCAGACTTCAAGCAGTACTAGAGAGCAATAGTGTTAAAAACTGCATGGTATTGGTACAGGCAGGTGGATCAATGGAATAGGATTGAAGATGTAGAAATGAACCCACACACCTATGGCCACTTGATCTTTGACAAAGAAGCTGAAAACATCCAGTGGGAAAAAAGATAGCCTTTTCAACAAATGGTGCTGGCTCAACTGGAGGTCAGCATGCAGAAGAATGTGAATTGATCCATTCTTATCTCCTTGTACAGAGCTCAACTCCAAGTGGATCAAGGACCTCCACATAAAGCCAGGCACACTGAAACTATTAGAAAAGAAACTGGGGAAAACCCTTGAGGACATGGGGTGGGGAGATCCTGAACAGAACACCAATAGCTTTTGCTCTAAGATCAAGAATTGACAGATGGGACCTCATAAAATTACAAAGTTTCTGTAAGGCAAAGGACACCACCAAAATGGCAAATCAGCAGTCAACATTTTGGGAAAAGATCTTTAACAACCCTACATCTGAAAGAGGGCTAATATCCGATATATACAAAGAACACAAGAAGTTAGACCCCAGGGAAACAAATAACCCTATTAAGAAATGGGGTACAGAGCTAAACAAAGATTTTTCACCTGAAGAACTTCAGATGCCTAAGAAGCATCTTAAAAAGAGTTGAACATCATTAATCATTAGGGAAATGCAAATCAAAACAACCCTGAGATTTCACCTCACACCAGTCAGAATGGCTAAAATTAAAATCTCAGGAGACAGCAGGTGTTGGCAAGGATGTTGAGAAAGAGGAACACTCCTCCACTACTGGTGGGGTTGCAAGTTGGTACAACCAATCTGGAAATCAGTCTCACTTTTCCTCAGGAAACTGAGCATGTCACTTCCGGAGGACCCTACTATATCACACCTGGGCATATACCCAGAGGATTCCCCAGCATGTAATAAGGATACATGCTCCACTATATTCATAGCAGTCCTATTTATAATAGCCAGAAGCTGGAAAGAATCCAGATGTCCCTCCACGGAAGAATGAACACAAAAAATGTGGTATATATACACAATTGAGTACTATTCAACCATTAGAAACAATGAATTCATGAAATTCTTATACAAATGGATGGGGCAGGAGAACATCATCCTAAGTGAGGTAACCCAGTCTCAAAAAATCAATCACGGTATGCACTCACTGATAAGCAGATATTAGCCTAGAAACTTGCAATTCCCAAGACATAATTCACATATCAAATGATGTCCAAAAAGAACAGAGGAGTGGCCCCTGATTCTGGAAAGGCTCAGTGCAGCAGTGTAGGGCAGTACCATAACAGGGATGTGGGAAGGGGTGGATGGTGGAACTGGGGGAGGGAAGAGAGCTTATGGGACTTTCAGGGAGTAGGGAGCCAGGAAAGGTGAAATCATGTGAAATGCAAATAAAAAATATATCAAATAAAAAAATGAAATATTGTCTAACTCAAACAAAACAAACAAACACTCCTCCTGGATGATCATTCCAGAGGCATGGTGATCTTATGTGCTCCCAGAGAAACACTGTCAGGATGTTTCCCGGCACTGCAGTCCATTGAGAGCACTTCTTTAAATCAGGGATGTGAACTAGAGCATCCAGGTGCTGCTCCTCAACCCTTCCACAGCCCAACAAAGTCTGGGAACAAACCGCCACAGGTGGGACTGCAACAGGTATTTTCACAAGTAGAACTGCCTCACTCAGGGATCAGAGAAACAACCTGCCCCAAAATGGTTTCCTGTGGGAATGGGGATACTTTTGGGAGGGGTCTCCACATAAGATTCACCTTCCCTAAGAGGAGATGCACCCCTTTTGCAGGCAAACACAGGAACCCCTCAGGTGGCTGGAAGTCTGGAGAAATGCAAAAGTCTTGGGAATGGGAAGCATCCCCAGTGATGGGAGAAAAAGCCAGGATCTCTCAGGGGCTCCATAGAGACTGGCAAATGAGGGTCCTGCCGAGACTAGCCCAGCCAGGAATGGGGTCCCTGGAATGAAGGTCCTTGAAATCCAGGTGCCTCTGAAAAACTCTAGCCTCATTATTAAAATTTTAACAGTCTGCTGTACTGAGAGCCCAATGATTTTGTATAAGAGAAAACCTTTATCATCTGTATTAAGGTGATTAATGGTAAATAAAGCATAGCTTAATAATTGATGAGGTGAAGACAGGTGATAGTGGCACACGCCTTTAATCCCAGCACTTGGGAGGCAGAGGCAGGCCGATTTCCGTGTTTGAGGCCAGCCTGATTTTCAGAGTGAGTTCCAGGACAGCCAAGGCTACACAGAGAAACCCTGTCTCAAAAAACAAAAAAAAGGCTGGGCACTGGTGTCACACACCTGTAATCCCAGCACTCTGGGACACAGAGGCAGGAGGATTTCTGAGTTCGAAGCCAGTCGGGTCAAAAGAGTGAGTTCCAGGACAGCCAGGGCTACACAGGGAAAACCTGTCTCAAAAAAAAAAAAAAAAAAAAAATCCAAAGAACCACAAAACAAACAAAAAATTGATGAGGCAAATAGAAAGACTACTAGATTTTAATCTTTGATGTTGTACCTTAAGATTTTGATGAGTCCTTTCTATGATAGCCTGTCCTTGGGGGTTATATGGAATTCCCATTGTATATTGTATACTCAGTTGACTGCAAACTTTGCCAAAGCTTGAGAAGTATAAGTTGGAGCATTATCAGTTTTAATTCCTTTTGGCTTACCTGAGGAGGAGCATGTAATAAGGTGTTGAATGACATGTTTCTCAGCCTCCACAGTTCTTGCAGTGGCCATAAACACATGAGAGTAGGTATCTACAGTAACACATACGTAGGCCAACTTTCCATATTCTGGGAAGTGAGTTACGTCCATTTGTCTTTTTATGTCCATTTGTCATGAAACTTGAGCCTTAACGCCCTTTGGATTAACTGCCATTTTTAATGGTTGCTATACATCAGGACAATGTTCACAGTCCTTCACAATTGGCCTAGGCTGTTTTCATGTCAAATTGAACATCCTGTACTCTGTGTGTGTGTGGGTGTGTGTGTGTGTGTATGTCTATGTTTCTGTCTCTCTCTGTCTTGCTCTCTCTCTCTGTCTTTTGTTGTTTCAAGAGAGGTTTTCTCTATATAGACCTGGTTTTCCTGGAACTCACTATGCAGACCAGGCTGGCCTCAAACTCAGAAATCCACCTACCTCTGCCTAGCAAGTACTGTGATTAAACTCGTGAGCCACCACTGCCCTGCTGAACATCCTTCTCAAAGCCAGTGCAATCTGATAATGAAAAGCATGACTTTCTAAAGCTTGTTCAACCATACTAGCAATCAAGGGTTCTTTTGTTAATAAATCTGCATTAGAATTTCCTTAAGCCACTGGACAGGGCAGGCCAGTATGTGTTCTGATATGTTCTATAAAATTTCCTTTTTCTTGATTGAATTATCTTTTGCAACAGAAGCAAGAGTGATATAATTTAAAAATTTCCAGATATAAGAGCTGTCTCTATATCAGAAAATAATCAAACTACATAATTTGAACTTGTATAAAGGTTGATCTCTTCAAGTATATGTTCAAGGGCAGTAATAACTGCAATAATTTCCTCCTGATGTGCAGAAATTTCTTTTGCCTTTTGAATAATCACAGGTCTATCTTTCATATAGATGGCTTAAATTCCATGGATGACACGTCTGTAAATAGTAAGAGGGCTTCAGAAGTAGGTTCTGATGCTAGTATAGAAGGAAAGATTATTCCTGTTCCTTCTACTAGCTTTGATTCAGGGTGTTGAGGTCCATGACATTTGATTTGTCCCATATAATGAGCTAATGCATTTCCCCAATCATCTGCAGTTTGACGTAAATACCCCAGTTGTTCCTTATTATATGGAATACAAACTTCATGAGTTTCTTTGACAAATAGTTACCTGGATCCTAACGTCACTTTAATAATTAACTGACTACACCTAACAGGATAAGAAGGTATCATTTTCACTTGACTATGAGTGAGATATATACATTTCCATAAAACTTCTTGCCATAAACATGCAGTAGGGTGTAAGATGTTTTAAGAATAATAACCGAACAAGTTTTTAAATAGTTTGTTTGATATTTTAATATCAGATAAAATTGACTTTCAACCCAAAGTCATCAAAAGAGACTCTGAGGGACACTTCTTGCTGGTCAAAGGAAAAATACAACAAGAAGAACTCTCAATCCTGAACATCTATGCTCCAAATGCAAGGGCACCCTCTTTCAAAAAAGAAACTTTATTAAAACTCAAACCACACATTGCACCAAACAAAATAATTGTGGGTGACTTCAACACTGCACTTTCCTCAATGGACCGATCAGGAAAACAGAAACTAAACAAGGACACAATGAAACTAATTAAAGCTTTGGACCAATTAGATTTAACAGATATATATAGAACATTCTATCCTAAAGCAAAAGAATATACCTTTTTTTCAGCACCTCATGGTACCTTCTCCAAGATCGACCATATAATTGGTCACAAGACAGACCTCAACAAATATAAGAAGATCGAATTAATCCCATGCCTCCTATCTGATCACTATGGAGTAAAAGTGGTCTTCAATAGCAACAGAAACAACAGAAAACCCACATACACGTGGAAATTGAACAATACTCTACTCAATGATACCTTGGTCAAGGAAGAAATAAAGAAAGAAATTAAAGACTTTTTAGAACACAATGAAAATGAAAACACAACATACCCAAATCTATGGGACACAATGAAAGCAGTGCTAAGAGGAAAACTCATAGCCCTGAGTGCCTCCAAAAAGAAAATGGAGAGAGCATACATTACCAACTTAATGACACACCTGAAAGCCCTAGAACAAAAAGAAGCTATTTCACCCAGGAGGAGTAGAAGGCTGGAAATCATCAAACTCAGGGCCGAAATCAATCAAGTAGAAACAAAGAGAACCATACAAAAAATCAACAAAACCAGGAGCTGGTTCTTTGAGAAAATCAACAAGATAGATAAACCCTTAGCCAGACTAACCAAAGGGCACAGAGAAAGTATCCAAATTAACAAACTTAGAAATGAAAAGGGAGATATAACAACGGAAACTGAGGAAATCCAAAAAATCATCAGATCCTACTACAAGAGCCTGTACTCAACACAACTGGAGAATCTGGAGGAAATGGACAATTTCCTTGACAGATACCAAATACCAAAATTAAATCAGGACCAACTAGACCATCTAAACAGTCCCATAATGCCTAAAGAAATAGAAGGAGTCATAGAATGTCTTCCAACCACAAAAAGCACAGGACCAGATGTTTTCAGTGCAGAATTCTACCAGACCTTCAAAGAAGAGTTAACACCAATACTCTTCAAACTATTCCACAAAATAGAAACAGAAGGAACACTACCCAATTCCTTCTACGAAGCCACAATTACGCTGATACCAAAGCCACACAAAGATCCAACAAAGAAAGAGAACTTCAGACCAATTTCCCTTATGAACATCGATGCAAAAATACACAATAAAATTCTTGCCAACCGAATCCAAGAACACATCAAAACGATCATCCACCATGATCAAGTAGGCTTTATCCCGGGAATGCAGGGTTGGTTCAATATACGGAAATCCATCAATACAATCCACTACATAAACAAACTCAAAGAAAAAAACTACATGGTCATTTCATTGGATGCTGAAAAAGCATTTGACAAAATTCAGCATCCTTTCATGCTTAAAGTCTTGGAGAGAACAGGAATTCAAGGCCCATACCTAAACATAGTAAAAGCAATATACAGCAAACCGGTAGCCAGCATCAAACTAAATGGAGAGAAACTTGAAGCAATCCCACTGAAATCAGGGACCAGACAAGGCTGCCCCCTTTCTCCTTATCTTTTCAATATTGTACTTGAGGTACTAGCTCGGGCAATTCGACAACATAAGGAGGTCAAAGGGATACAAATTGGAAAGGAAGAAGTCAAACTATCATTATTTGCAGACGACATGATAGTCTACCTAAGTGACCCAAAAAACTCCACTAGAGAGCTCCTACAGCTGAAAAACAACTTCAGCAAAGTGGCAGGTTATAAAATCAACTCAAGCAAATCAGTGGCCTTCCTATACTCAAAGGATAAGCAGGCTGAGAAAGAAATTAGGGAAATGACCCCCTTCACAATAGCCACAAACAGTGTAAAGTATCGTGGGGTGACTCTTACCAAACCTGTGAAAGATCTGTATGACAAGAACTTCAAGACTCTGAAGAAGGAAATGGAAGAAGACCTCAAAAAATGGGAAAACCTCCCATGCTCATGGATCGGTAGAATCAATATAGTTAAAATGGCCATTTTGCCAAAAGCAATCTGCAGATTCAATGCAATACCCATCAAAATCCCAACTCAATTCTTCACAGAGTTAGAAAGAGCAATTATCAAATTCATCTGGAACAACAAAAAACCCAGGATAGCTAAAACTATTCTCAGCAACAAAAGAAAATCTGGGGGAATCAGTATCCCTGACCTCAAGCAATACTACAGAGCAATAGTGTTAAAAACTGCATGGTATTGGTACAGTGACAGGCAGGAGGATCAATGGAACAGGATTGAAGATCCAGAAATGAACCCACACACCTATGGCCACTTGATCCTCGACAAAGAGGCTGAAAACATCCAATGGAAAAAAGATAGCCTTTTCAACAAATGGTGCTGGTTCAACTGGAGGTCAGCATGCAGAAGAATGCGAATTGATCCATCCTTGTCTCCTTGTACTAAGCTCAAATCCAAATGGATCAAGGACCTCCACATAAAGCCAGACACTCTGAAGCTAATAGAAAAGAAACTGGGGAAGACCCTTGAGGACATCGGTACAAGGAGAAAGTTTCTGAACAGAACACCAATAGCGTATGCTCCAAGAGCAAGAATTGACAAATGGGACCTCATAAGGTTACAGAGTTTCTGTAAGGCAAAGGACACCATCAAGAGGACAGATCATCAAATTGGGAAAAGATCTTCACCAATCCTACATTAGATAGAGGGCTAATATCCAATATATATAAAGAACTCAAGAAGTTAGACTCCAGAAAACCGAACAACCCTATTAAAAATGGGGTACAGAGTTAAACAAAGAATTCTCACCTGAAGAACTTCAGATGGTGGAGAAGCATCTTAAAAAATGCTCAACTTCATTAGTCATTAGGGAAATGCAAATCAAAACAACCCTAAGATTTCTTCTTACACCAGTCAGAATGGCTAAGATTAAAAATTCTGTAGACAGCAGGTGTTGGAGAGGGTGTGGAGAAAGAGGAACACTCCTCCACTGCTGGTGGGGTTGCAAATTGGTACAACCACTCTGGAAATCAGTCTGGTGGTTCCTCCGAAAACTGGGCGCCTCACTTCCAGAAGATCCTGCTATACCACTCCTGGGCATATATCCAGAGGATTCCCCACCATGTAATAAGGATACATGCTCTACTATGTTCATAGCAGCCCTATTTATAATTGCCAGATGCTGGAAAGAACCCAGGTATCCCTCAACAGAAGAGTGGATGCAAAAAATGTGGTATATCTACACAATGGAGTACTATTCAGCCATTAGAAACAATGAATTTATGAAATTCTTAGGCAAATGGATGGAGCTAGAGAACATCATACTAAGTGAGGTAACCCAGACTCAAAAGGTGAATCATGGTATGCACTCACTAATAAGTGGATATTAACCTAGAAAACTGGAATACCTAAAACATAATCCACACATCAAATGAGGTACAAGAAGAAAGGAGGTGTGGCCCCTTGTTCTGGAAAGACTCAGTGAAGCAGTATTCGGCAAAACCAGAATGGGGAAGTGAAAAGGGGTGGGTGGGAGGACAGGGGAAAAGAAAGGGGCTTATGGGACTTTCAGGGTGTGTGGTGCTAGAAAAGGGGAAATCATTTGAAATGTAAATAAAAAATTATATCGAATAATAAATAAATAAATACATACATACATACATACATACACTGTAAGAACATGTGCATTTTTAAAATGATTCCTAAATATTTTCATCATTTTTAAATAATTCCTAAATATTTACAATATTTCTATAATAAGGCACCATAGCTAAGTCTGTTTATTGACAGAAGCCCAACTTTTAAAATGATTATGAAACAACGCTGTATAAAGTCTGCCTGTCTTTTCCCTATCATCTGCCTTTGCATTTCTTCACCTATACACAAGGAGTTTGATCCTAGTTTCTGAACCATAAGCTGTGTATCCTTAATTATGTTGTATAACTACATCCTTGTCTAGTTACATAAAGAAATAGCTATATGAATATGCATATTACTCTTGGCTTTGAAAATCAAACTAAAACAAAAGTATATATACAATTTATTCCAAACCCTTAGGCACAGCTTTGGTTTGTTTTATACAGGGAACAAATTCATTGTTCTTTCGAAACTGTATCCATCATACATAAAGAACAGAGGAAATGAATTGCCCCGTGTTCTGCTGCCAGGAATGTAAGTATGTCATTTACATAACAATCATAGTTCAATAGATGAGAGAAAGAGTGTGACAATTTCTGCTTGGTTCAAGAAGGCAATCAGATTTTCTGTGTGTTATCTAAACTTCAGTGGTAGGTTAGGTTCATAACTTCATCAGAGTCTTCTAAAAATGAAATATTATATGGATAAAGTAAAGATTTTCATTATAAATGAGAGACTAAAAGTCTGGAATAACAATCTGCTCTAAAGAACCAAGAAAAACTTGAAAATTTAATAAATATACTGTATCTACATTTTGTCTTCTTTTATCTCATCTAAGTAACTTAGTTAATGAAACTCACAGTTGTCTAAGGAAATAAACAAAGAAAAGCAAAATTGTCTAGCAAAGCAAGAAAGAAAGGAAAAAGGAAAGAAGAAAGAATGGAAGAAGGAGAGAAAGAAAGAGGACTTAAAGATCATGTTCATGACTCTCTTTGCAGAAAAGGTACATAGAAAAGCCACCATCTTTGTTACCTTTTAGAAAAGAAAGACAGGGCAACAGGGTATTGGTCTAATATTGACAATGACCAACATCTTGGAGCTGTATGAAGATGAAAACATCTCTTACAGAAAAAAAAAATGAAACACAAGTGTTACATTTTATATTAGCAGGAATAAAGAGATTACAGTGGAATACTTTCCATACTGTTGAAAGTAAAATAGAACAGAATAGAAAAATATAATGAAAATGACAAATAGAGAGGGTAAAGCAATGCTGTGGGGCATGACTAAAAAAGCAAAACTGTTCATTTACCTTGTGACTCGTTTCAATGTTCACTTCACAATAATTTGACATCATTATGCCTGAAGATGTAAATAAGAGGACTCAGCATGGGTATCACAAGTGTGTAAACTACTGAGAAAAGTTTCCCCTGGCCCACAGTCTTAGCAGATGACCAAGTCCTACTTGATGGTATATGAAGGATATTGGAAAGGATCACAGCACATGAGACTCAGATAATGAGGCAAGATAAAATGATAAGTTTTCCAACCATGGCAGAGCTTGCAAGCTCATTGACATAGGTGATACTGCAGGAAATCCAAAGGAGAGGAAAGATGCCATAAATGTAGTAGATGATGATATTTCAATTATAAAAACTGAGCCTAATTATAAACCCTCTGTGAGTCATGGCCCAAGAAAACCCCATCAAGGAACAAGCAAAAACTTGCAGATAGCAGATCTTAGGAAACATGAGAGTCATGTACTAGAGGGGAGGACAGATGGCCACATAGCAATCATAGGCCATGGGTGTCAGCACATAACATTCAGAGTTTACAAAAAAAGAGAAGAAAAACAGTTGACTCATGCATCCTTCATAGGAGATGGTATTCTGCTCCAGAAGCTGGAAAAACCCCAAATGTCCTTCAGCAGAGGAATGGATACAGAAACTGTGGTATATATACACAACGGAGTACTATTTAGCCATTAAAACTAAAGAATTCATTAAAGTCTTAGGCAAATGAATGGAACTAGAAAGTGCCATCCTGTACAAGGTAACCCAATCACAAAAGAACACACATGGTATGCACTCAATGATAAGTGGATGTTAATCCAGAAGCTCAAAATAAACAAGTTATAATTCACAGACCACAGAAAACTCAGGAATAAGGAGGACTGATGTGGTGGTGCTTTGGTTTCTCAGAGAAATACAATACTCATACTCACAGGAACAATAAAGGAGACAAAGTGATGAGCAGAGACTGAAGGAAAGGTCATGCAGAGACTGCCCTACCTGGGGATTCAGCCTATAAACAGTCACCAACCCCCTTACACTATTATTGGTGACAAGAAGTTCATACCAAAATCAGCAGGTCATTGTTGTCTCTGGAGGCACCCTGTCAGAGCTTTACACATACAGAGGCAGATGCTAGCAGTCAACTACTGGACTGGGTGTGAGGTCCCCAATGAAGAAGTTGTAGGGTGGTCCAGAGGAGTTGAAGGGGTTTACAGCCCCATGGGAAGAACAATGATGTCAGACACCCAGACACCCCAGGACTTCTAAGGACTAAACCATCAACCAAGAGGTCCACATGGTTCCAGCCAAAAATGTGCCAGAGGAATGCCTTGTTGGGCATCAGTGGGAGGAGTGCTCCTTGGTCTGGTGAAGGCTCAATAGGTAGCCCAACAAAGGGAAATCAAGTGGGGGAGGGCAGGAGTGATGTGAGAGTGGGTCAGGTGGAGGCAGGGGTGGGAGGAGGGGTTGGGGGCTTTCAAGAAGCAGGGAAACCGGGAAAGGTTTTAATATTTGAAATATACATGAAGATTTATTCAAGATAAAAAGAGGATGAACTCAGTCACTGAAGAATTACTTCCTGTAACAATTAGCTTCTTGACTTGTGTCTTTAATAATAAGAGGATAAATTTTCATTAGTAGACTATTGTCTTGGATTTACGGATTTCCATGGGAATACTTTGGCCAACATCTCAGTTGTATGTCGAGTTTCACCACTTGACAGAATTCCTGGTGACTAAGGATGACCAGTTGGGATTGCTTCTACCTCATTATATGGAGACTTTATTATGTTCAGCTTCATATACGTTAGGAAGTGTCTACTGCACCATACTAGCAGTCAAATGCCCCTTCATTCTCTTCCTACATTCCTTACCTCAAACTCACTTCCCCTCCATGTAAACCTCATCCACCCATTCCCAATTACCCACCTTCATTACACTGATAAATTCTATTAATTACTCCCTCCAATCTCGTCCTTTATACCTATCATCTTTGGGTTTATGAATTGTAGCTTAGTTATCATTTGTTTCAGAGTTAATATCTATATATTAGTGAATGGATATCAGAAATATATTTTTGTGTCTAGTTTAACTTTTTTATTTTCTAGCTCTAACATTTGCCTGCAAATATTATGGTGTCTTTTTTCCTTTATTTTTATTAGATATTTTCATTATTTATAGTTCAAATGTTTTCCCCTTTCCTTGTTACCCCTCAGAAATACCCATATCCCATCCCCCTTTCCCCTGTTTACCAACCCCTTCCCCACTCATTCTTCTCTCATTTGGCATTCCTCTTCACTGCTGCATTGAGCATTCACAGGACCAATGGTCTCACCTCTTATTGAGGTCTGAAAAGGCCATCATCTGCTACATATGTAGCTGGAGCCATGGGTCCCTCCATGTTTACTCTTTAGTTGGTGATTTAGTCACTGGGAGCTCTGTGGGTACAGGTTGGTGCATATTATTGTTCCTACCATAAGGTTGCAAACCTCTTCAGCACTGTGGGTCCTTTCTCTAGCTCTTCCACTGGGGACCCTAAGCTAACTCCATTGGTTGATGTGAGTCATGGGTATTCTGAACCCCCTTCTAAGAAGGACCAATGTAAACACACTTGCTCTTCCTTTTTCTTGAGCTTCATGCTGTATGAATTTTCTCTTGGGTATTCCTAGCTTTTGGGCTAATATCCACTTATCTGTGAGTACATACTATGTGTGTTATTTTATGATTGAGTTACCTTACTCAGGGTGATATATTATATTTCTACCCATTTGCTTAAGATTTTCTGGAATTCATTATTTTTAATAGTTGAGCAGTACACTCAATTCGGTAAATGTACCACATCTTCTGTATCCATTCTGCTGTTGAGGGACATCAGGATTTTTTTCTAGCTTCTGGCTATTATAAATAAAACTGCTATAAATATAGTAGAGCATGTGATCTTATTATATTTTGGAGAATCCTCTAGTTATGTGCCCAGGAGTGGTATAGCTGGGTCCTCAGGTAGTACTATGTCCAATTTTCTGAGAAACCATAAACTGATTTCCAGAGTGGCTTTACCAGCTTGCAATCCCACCAGCAATTGAGGTGTATTCCTCGTTCTCCACATACTCTTCAGCATCTTCTGTCCCCTGAGTTATTGATCTTAGCCATTCTGACTGGTGGGAGGTAGAATTTCAGGGTTGTTTTGATTTGCATTTCCCTGATGATTAAGGATGCCAACATTTATTTAGGTGTTTCTCAGCCATCTGGTATGCCTTAGTTGAGAATTCTTTGTTTAGCAGTGTACCCCATTTATTAATAGGGTTATTTAATTCTCTGGAGCATAACTTCTTGTGTTCTTTGTGTATATTGGATATTAGGCCTCTGTTGGATGCAGGATTGGTAAAGATCTTTACCCAATGTGTTGGTTGCTGTTTTGTCCTATCATGCTTTGCCTTACAGAATCTTTGCAAGTTTATGAGGTCCCATTTGTAAATTGTTAACCTTAGAGCATAAGTGATTGGTTTTCTATTTGGAAAATTTTTCCTTGTGCCCATGTGCTCCAAACTATTCCTAACTTTCTATTCTATTAGATTCAGTACATCTGGTTTTATGTGGAGGTCATTGATCCTCTTGGATTTTAGCTTTGTACAGGTAGATAAGAATGGATCAATTTTCATTCTTCTACATGTTGACTGTCAGTTGAACCTTCATACACACACACACATACACAGACACACCTACACACACACACGTGTATATATATATATATATATATATATATATATATATATATATATACATATGCATATATATGTATATAATCATTACTGTCTCAGAATAAGTACTTGAAAATATGAACAAAACTATCCCCACAAGGTCTCTATATAAAACGTAGAGCCACATTAACATAAAAGTTATGCAGAGAGTGAGAAAAAATTGTTAATTCATTTAATTAAGAAAGAGAAAAACATATTAATGAGGTTACTTGCATATCATACTCTAAACATATTAAAAAAGTAGAAATGGAAAGAAGGAAAGTGCACGATAGAAGAAGTGGACAAGAAAAAGGAGTGAAGAGGAGAAAAATTAGAGACATAGATATTAGCTACAACACAAACACTTGACTTAGATTATTACTCTCTTTAGTGTTTTCTTCAAAGCAAGTTTGACATCCTTGTTCCAGAGTCTATAAGTGAGGGTATTCAACAAAGGCAGCACAAAAGTGTAAACTACTGAAAAAAGTATGTCCTCTAAACTACAGATTCTCCAGATGATGGTTTGATAAGGGCAAACAGACCAAATAAGTAGAACATGGTAAAACTTAAAATGTGAGAACTACATGTGCTCACAGCTTTGGACCAAACCTTAGATGATGACAAATTGATAATGTTGACGAGAAGGAAAGAATATGAGGATACAATAATGAAGCTGCACATAACAACAACAGTCACAGAAACAGAACTCATAAATTCATTGGCATGGCTACTATCACAGGAAAGCTTAAGGAGAGTGAAAGTATCACAAATGAATTGTTTGATGACTTTTGTACCACAAAACCTGAGCTGCTTTATATATCCTATGTGGACAATTGCAGAACAGACACTCATTAAGTGTGCAGCAAAAATTATCAGGGAACAAGCGCTGGGAGACATGAATACTGTGTATGGCAGAGGCCTAAAGATGGCCATATATCTATCACAGGCCATGGCTGTCAGCACATAGCACTCACAGTTAACAAAAAGACATAAAGAAAACAGCTCAGTCATGTATCCTGTGAAGGATATGGTGTTGTGTTCTTAGATAAGTCCTATCAGCAATTTGGGGGTTAAAAAAATGAATAACAGAAGTCAATGAAGGACAAGTTGAAGATAAATAATACATTGGTGTGTACAAATTTTGAGTTCAGACAGATGAGAATCACTAAACTCAGGTTTCCCATCACAGTGGCTGTATAGTTCACCAAGAACAGGACAAATAAAGACCACCAGAGATCATGCAGTTATGTCATTCCCATAAGAATCAACTCAGATACAGAAGAGTCATTTTCCGTATTCATTTGCTTCATGTGTTGCATCTGTAGGAATAAAATCAGAACCAGGTGACCTTAGCAAGAAAACCTGTATCTTAAACCCAGAGAAAGAAGTGAAGTTCAGTCTTTGCAGTCTCAGTATTGTTTATAAAATTGCAGCAAGGCATCCAAAGAACATGGCTACTAATATTTCACAAGTCCCCACCCACAATGAGTGACTATGCCGTGAGATAATGCTGAGAGGAAATGTTCAAAATTGCTGAACATTTCCCCATTATGTAGCTTAATCTCCTTAATGGAACCAAAAGAAGTCATCCACTTTTTTTTTTATCCAATTCCATGATTAATACTGCTTTGTATTTGAAGGGAAAATTATCAAGCCATGGATGATTTAGGACTTGCCTATTTCCTGGCTGCTTCACTGGTGTTGAGATACAAGACACTTTCTTCCCAGTATTTTAAAGATTCTGGGGTCCCATTCTCCAATATGTTCATGATAGCCATATATATGATAGCCAGAAGCTGGAAAGGACCCAAATGTCTTGCAACAGAGAAATGGATACAGAAAATGTGGTATATTTACACAATGGAATAATATTCAGCTCAAGAAAGATGAATTCATGAAATGCATACACAAATAGATGGAACTAGAAGACATTAGCCTTTGAAGGCAATCACAAAAGAACACACATGGTATGTACTCACTGATATGTGGATATTAGCCCAGAAGCTTGGAATACCCAAGATACAATTTACAAACCAGATGAAGTTCAAGAAGAATAAAGATGAAAGTATGGGTGATTTGGTTCTTCTGAGAAGGGGAACAAAATCATCACAGGAGCAAATATATAGATAAAGTATAGAGAAGAAACTGGAGGAAAGGCCATCCAGAGACTTTACCACCTGGAGATTCTATGCTGATTGACCAAGAAAATTTTTCTCATTTTTATGACTTCCTGCCAGTTTGTAAGAACCCATTGTTGGTAGATACTCCTGAGCCTATTTACTATAGATGCTATAAACCTAACATTGAATTGTTGGTGATTTGAAGTTCTAATCAATCTATAATTTCCCTACTGTATTATGTAGATCCTAGGACAGAGTTTCATGCTCTCCTTTGGGAATTTTTCTATTATGTCAGAACAAATCTCAAAGAGGAAAATCCAAGGATATTGTCACTTACCATTTCTGAGGATTTCCTATTCTGTGATTTTGTTAATAAATATGCAATTCTTTAACTTTCAATAGGCATTTTATAGAGAGTAGATTAAAGAATAAAGAAGGAAGTATAAAAGTTTCTGAGTTAAACCCAGGTAGTCAGATTTCTTATATGAAACTGCCAAGAAATAACATATTGTGTCTGAGCTTTATTTATATTTATACTTGTCTATTCATATGTGTAGATATGAAATCAGATTGATAAAATATATACTGGCATGCATGTCAGTGGTCCCCTATGTTTCAACACAGTGGATCTAATTTTATGCTAATGAAAAGAAGTCCTTTTCAACATATGCTATTAGGAAAACTCATTATGTACATAAAGAAGCTGGAACTTAGATTCCCATCCTTTTTTCTGTACAAAAGTCAATTCAAAATTTATCAAAGTTCTTTAAATGATACATAAATGTTTGAAATTTCTAGGAAAATATAGCAGGAATATGCTTTAATATCAGGCAATCTCATTTTGTATAAAACTACAATAGGAGAAAAAATAATTGAATTAATAAATGGAATTAAAGAAAATTCAAGTTTTTTCACAAGAAAATATTTAGTGAAGTGACAGCAATCAGAACAGAAAAAAAAATAACAGCTATTCTGACCTTATATAAATTCCCAAATGGAAAAACTTTAAAAAAAATAATAACTGAGTTATGAAATGATCAAGTAAAAACTGAGAATGAAGTACAGTGAAAGAATTCTTGCTGAGTATGCATTGAACCCTTATATTGATATCCATTGTTGCAAAATATAAACAAACAATAATTAAATGAGCAAATATATTGAAAACAAGTCTTCCAAAAATTACAATAGCTAGTCAATATATGAAATCTTATTCACCACCCTAACCATCAAGAAAATAGCAAATCAAAAATACATTAACTTGGGTTTCAAGCTTGTAATCCTTGAAGTTAGGTGGAAGGAATTTGGAATTTTAGAAATTTTATGACACCATTGATTACAGAGTAACCCCCCATGGGAGAAGCAGGAATATAATAGAAAAATAACACCAAACACAACCACCACCATCAACACAACAACAGAATAAATACACACACACACACACACACACACACACACACACACACACACATTGGGATTCTATCCTCCTCCATTCTGAACGTCTGTAAGCAAGAAATAAAAAATAACTAGCTAGGATGTTAAGAAAAAGCAACACTTAAAAAACTGGTAGAAATGTAAAGAAATCCAGGCACAATGGACATGATTGTGAAGCTTTCTCCAGAAGAGATTAAATGAGATCCACCATGTGATTCTCTTTTGTCATCCCTGTCACCCAGTAGGTATAACTACACACCTAACTTCACCGTTAATTTTTTTCTACCTAAGTTACCGAACCAGTATAGAAACATAGAACTGAATTACTGGATAAAGAAAATGTATTGTGGATTCATAATAGAGTGTTATTTAGAATTATGTTCTAGAAAGTGAAGAAACAGCATGGAAGTTCCGATCAAGTCAAGAGAAATGTTGGATAAAGAGATGCCATGTATTTTGTCCTGTGCAGAAGCGAGATTGAAAGGAAGGTAGTATGGGCACAAAGACATTAACTGTACTTTATTTGCACAATTAAATTTCCATACCAAAATCTGTTAGTTTACACAGTCAATACATTGCAAATTGAATAACTTTTAATTTAAATGTAACTAGTAAATTAATATATCAGATGTATTTCTTTTTTTTTCATAGCAGCTTTATTTTATTTTTTTATTATTCGATATAATTTATTTACATTTCAAATGATTTCCCCTTTTCTAGCTCCCCCCACTCCCCGAAAGTCCGGCAAGACCCCTTCTCTTCCCCTGTCCTCCCAACCACCCCTTCCCACTTCCCCGTTCTGGTTTTGCTGAATACTGTTTCACTGAGTCTTTCCAGAACCAGGGGCCACTCCTCCTTTCTTCTTGTACCTCATTTGATGTGTGGATTATGTTTTGGGTATTCCAGTTTTCTAGGTTAATATCCACTTATTAGTGAGTGCATACCATGATTCACCTTTTGAGTCTGGGTTACCTCACTTAGTATGATATTCTCTAGCTCCATTCATTTGCCTAAGAATTTCATGAATTCATTGTTTCTAATGGCTGAATAGTACTCCATTGTGTAGATATACCACATTTTTTGCATCCACTCTTCTGTTGAGGGATACCTGGGTTCTTTCCAGCATCTGGCAATTACAAATAGGGCTGCTATGAACATAGTAGAACATGTATCCTTATTACATGGTGGGGAGTCTTCTGGGTATATGCCCAGGAGTGGTATAGCAGAATCTTCTGGAAGTAAGGTGCCCAGTTTTCGGAGGAACCGCCAGACTGATTTCCAGAGTGGTTGTACCAATTTGCAACCCCACCAGCAGTGGAGGAGTGTTCCTCTTTCTCCACACCCTCTCCAACACCTGCTGTCTCCTGAATTTTTAATCTTAGCCATTCTGACTGGTGTAAGATGAAATCTTAGGGTTGTTTTGATTTGCATTTCCCTAATGACTAATGAAGTTGAGCATTTTTTAAGATGCTTCTCTGCCATCCGAAGTTCTTCAGGTGAGAATTCTTTGTTTAACTCTGTACCCCATTTTTTAATAGGGTTGTTTGGTTTTCTGGAGTCTAACTTCTTGAGTTCTTTATATATATTGGATATTAGCCCTCTATCTGATGTAGGATTGGTGAAGATCTTTTCCCAATTTGTTGGTTGCCGATTTGTCCTCTTGATGGTGTCCTTTGCCTTACAGAAACTTTGTAATTTTATGAGGTCCCATTTGTCAATTCTTGCTCTTAGAGGATACGCTATTGGTGTTCTGTTCAGAAACTTTCTCCCTGTACCAATGTCCTCAAGGGTCTTCCCCAGTTTCTTTTCTATTAGCTTGAGAGTGTCTGGCTTTATGTGGAGGTCCTTGATCCATTTGGATTTGAGCTTAGTACAAGGAGAGAAGGATGGATCAATTCGCATTCTTCTGCATGCTGACCTCCAGTTGAACCAGCACCATTTGTTGAAAAGGCTATCTTTTTTCCATTGGATGTTTTCAGCCTCTTTGTCGAGGATCAAGTGGCCATAGGTGTGTGGGTTCATTTCTGGATCTTCAATCCTGTTCCATTGATCCTCCTGCCTGTCAATGTACCAATACCATGCAGTTTTTAACACTATTGCTCTGTAGTATTGCTTGAGGTCAGGGATACAGATTCCCCCAGATTTCCTTTTGTTGCTGAGAATAGTTTTAGCTATCCTGGGTTTTTTGTTGTTCCTGATGAATTTGATAATTGCTCTTTCTAACTCTGCGAAGAATTGAGTAGGGATTTTGATGGGTATTGCATTGAATCTGTATAGTGCTTTAGGCAAAATGGCCATTTTAACTATATTGATTCTACCGATCCATGAGCATGGGAGGTTTTCCCATTTTTTGAGGTCTTCTTCCATTTCCTTCTTCAGAGTCTTGAAGTTCTTGTCATACAGATCTTTCACATGTTTGGTAAGAGTCACCCCAAGATACTTTATACTGTTTGTGGCTATTGTGAAGGGGGTCATTTCCCTAATTTCTTTCTCAGCCTGCTTATCCTTTGAGTATAGGAAGGCCACTGATTTGCTTGAGTTGATTTTATAACCTGCCACTTTGCTGAAGTTGTTTATCAGCTGTAGGAGCTCTCTAGTGGAGTTCTTTGGGTCACTTAGGTAGACGATCATGTCTTCTGCAAATAATGATAGTTTGAATTCTTCCTTTCCAATTTGTATCCCTTTGACCTCCTTATGTTGTCGAATTGCCCGGGCTAGTACCTCAAGTACAATATTGAAAAGATAAGGAGAAAGGGGGCAGCCTTGTCTGGTCCCTGATTTCAGTGGGATTGCTTCAAGTTTCTCTCCATTTAGTTTGATGCTGGCTACCGGTTTGCTGTATATTGCTTTTACTATGTTTAGGTATGGGCCTTGAATTCCTGTTCTTTCTAAGACTTTAAGCATGAAGGGATGCTGAATTTTGACAAATGCTTTTTCAGCATCCAATGAAATGACCATGTGGTTTTTTTCTTTGAGTTTGTTTATGTAGTGGATTGTATTGATGGATTTCCATATATTGAACCAACCCTGCATTCCCGGGATAAAGCCTACTTGATCATGGTGGATGATCGTTTTGATGTGTTCTTTCTATTCGGTTGGCAAGAATTTTATTGAGTATTTTTGCATCGATGTTCATAAGGGAAATTGGTCTGAAGTTCTCTTTCTTTGTTGGATCTTTGTGTGGCTTTGGTATCAGCGTAATTGTGGCTTCGTAGAAGGAATTGGGTAGTGTTCCTTCTGTTTCTATTTTGTGGAATAGTTTGAAGAGTATTGGTGTTAACTCTTCTTTGAAGGTCTGGTAGAATTCTGCACTGAAAACATCTGGTCCTGTGCTTTTTTTGGTTGGAAGACTTTCTATGACTCCTTCTATTTCTTTAGGCATTATGGGGCTGTTTAGATGGTCTAGTTGGTCCTGATTTAATTTTGGTATTTGGTATCTGTCAAGGAAATTGTCCATTTCCTACAGATTCTCCAGTTATGTTGAGTACAGGCTCTTGTAGTAGGATCTGATGATTTTTTGGATTTCCTCAGTTTCCGTTGTTATATCTCCCTTTTCATTTCTAAGTTTGTTAATTTGGATACTTTCTCTGTGCCCTTTGGTCAGTCTGGCTAAGGGTTATACCAGCTCCTGGTATTGTTGATTTTTTGTATGGTTCTCTTTGTTTCTACTTGATTGATTTCGGCCCTGAGTTTGATGATTTCCTGCCTTCTACTCCTCCTGGGTAAAATAGCTTCTTTTTGTTCTAGCGCTTTCAGGTGTGTCATTAAGCTGGTAATGTATGCTCTCTCCATTTTTTTTTTTTGGAGGCACTCAGGGCTATGAGTTTTCCTCTTAGCACTGCTTTCATTGTGTCCCATAGATTTGGGTATGTTGTGTTTTCATTTTCATTGTGTTCTAAAAAGTCTTTAATTTCTTTCTTTATTTCTTCCTTGACCAAGGTATCATTGAGTAGAGTATTGTTCAATTTCCATGTGTATGTGGGTTTTCTGTTGTTTCTGTTGCTATTGAAGACCACTTTTACTCCATAGTGATCAGATAGGAGGCATGGGATTAGTTCAATCTTATATTTGTTGAGGTCTGTCTTGTGACCAATTATATGGTCGATTTTGGAGAAGGTACCATGAGGTGCTGAGAAAAAGGTATATTCTTTTGTTTTAGGATAGAATGTTCTATATATATCTGTTAAATCTAATTGGTCCAAAGCTTCAATTAGTTTCATTGTGTCCCTGTTTAGTTTCTGTTTTCCTGATCGGTCCATTGAGGAAAGTGCAGTGTTTAAGTCACCCACAATTATTGTGTTAGGTGCAATGTGTGCTTTTAGTTTTAATAAAGTTTCTTTTACGAAAGAGGGTGCCCTTGCATTTGGGGCATATATGTTCAGGATTGACAGTTCTTCTTTTTGTATTTTTCCTTTGACCAGCAAGAAGTGTCCCTCAGGGTCTCTTTTGATGACTTTGGGTTGAAAGTCAATTTTATCTGATATTAAAATGGCTACTCCAGCTTCTTTCCTGAGACCATTTGCTTGTAAAATTATCTTCCAGCCTTTTACTCTAAGGTAGTGTTTGTCTTTGACCCTGAGGTGTGTTTCCTGTAAGCAGCAAAAAGTAGGGTCCTGTTTACGTATCCACTCAGTTAGTCTGTGTCTTTTTATTGGGGCATTAAGTCCATTGATGTTAAGAGATATTAAGGAATAGTGATTGTTACTTCCTATCATTTTTGACGTTATTTTTTAAATTTGAATGCTTAACTTCTTTTGGGTTTGATGAAAGGTTACTATCTTGCTTTTTCCAGGGTGAAGTTTCCCTCCTTGTATTGGTGTTGTCCTCCTATTATCCTTTTTAGGGCTGGGTTTGTGGATAGATATTAGGTAAATTTGGTTTTGTCATGAAATATCTTAGTTTCTCCATCTATGGTGATTGAGAGTTTTGCTGGATATAGTAGTTTTGGTTGGCATTTGAGTTCTCTTAGAGTCTGCATGAGATCTGCCCAGGACCTTCTAGCCTTCATAGTCTCAGGTGAAAAGTCTGCTGTGATTCTGATAGGTTTTCCTTTATATGTTACTTGGCCTTTTTCTCTTACTGCCTTTAGTATTCTTTCTTTGTTTAGAACATTTGGTGTTTTGATTATTATGTGACGGGAAGTATTTCTGTTCTGGTCCAGTCTGTTTGGAGTTCTGTAGGCTTCTTGTATATTCATGGGCATCTCTCTCTTTAGGTTAGGGAAGTTTTCTTCCATAATTTTATTGAAGATGTTTGCTGGCCCTTTAAGTTGTAAATCTTCACTCTCATCTATGCCTATAATCCTTAGGTTTGGTCTTCTCATTTTGTCCTGGATTTCCTGGATATTTTGAGTTACAAGCTTTTTGCATTTTGCATTTTCTTTAACTGTTGAGTCCATGGTTTCTATGGAATCTTCAGCATCTGAGATTCTTTCTTCTATCTCTTGTATTCTGTTGTTGATATTTGCATCTCTGTCCCCTGATTTTTTCCCAAGGCTTTCTATCTCCAAAGTTGTCTCCCTTTGAGTTTTCTTAGTTGATTCTACTTCTGATTTTGGATCCTGGATGGTTTTGCTTAGCTCCTTCACTTGCATGTTTGTGTTTTCCTGTAATTCTTTAAGAGAGTTTTGTGTTTCGTCTTTCATGACCTCAGCCTGTTGACCAAAGTTCTCCTGTATTTCTTTAAGAGATTTTTGTGTTTCGTCTTTCATGACCTCAGCCTGTTGATCAAAGTTCTCCTGTATTTCTTTAAGTGTTTTTTGCATTTCCTCCTTGTTGACTTTTGTATTCTCCTGGATTTCTTTCAATGATTTTGTGTTTTCCTTGCAAGGGCTTCTAACTTTTGATCCATTTTCTCCTGAATTTCTTTAAGTATGTCCTTCATGTGTTCCTGTACCAGCATCATGACCAGTGATTTTAAATCCAAATCTTGTTTTACTGGTGTGATGGGGTATCCAGGACATGTTGGTAGAGGAGAATTGGGTTCAGATGTTGCCATATTGCCTTGATTTCTGTTAGTGACGTTCCTGCGTTTGCCTTTTGCCATCTAGTTCTCACTGGTGCTAGTTTGTCTTGTCAGTGCTGGACTCACCAGTGCAAGCTGCCCCTTCCCAGTTGGCCTCTGGTGCACAGCTTACCTCCTGCATTGCTTGTAGAGAGGGTGCTGCTGCCCAGGCTATTCAGATCCCAAAGCAGGCACCCGAAGGCTCCCCCTGGGGCCCCCTGGATTCACTGGAGCACACTGACTTCTCCCAGCTGGCCGTCCGGAAGCCCAGCTATCCACTTGCAGGACTTGGAGATGTGGTGCTGCCGCCCAGACTGATCTGGGTCCGGAAGCGGAGAGAGTAGAGCTGAGGGCTTCTGCCTGAGGCCTTGCCCCAGATTGTGTCTGTGGACCAGATGGAGCCTGTGTGCACCCCCAGGGAGTGCCAGCGGTGTATGCTGCTGTGACCTCCCCTGTGTGCCGCTCACTCCGCTGGGCAGCTGATCTGCCAACCGGGCTGTCGCACACAAGGTTAGCCTGGCCGCCCAGTCCCTGAGTCCAGGCAAAAGCCTGGGAGGCCAAGGTCCGAGCAAAGTTCCCCTAGGGCTATGACTGTTAATTGGGTCCGCCAGGTGACTAGGATGGGGGGCATGCGCGCCTGCGCTCCCTGAAAGCGCTGGTAGAGTCTGCTTTGCTAACAATCACCTGGGCGGGTTGATTCACAGATGGCCCACCAAGCCGCCCAGTTCTTGGGGTCAGTCCTGTGCCTTTTGGGGCCTGGACCCCCGCTTTGTTAGCCTCAGGCTATGCCTGTTACAGGTCTGCCAGCCAGAGCTCTCTGTCGTCCTGCAGGCAAAATGGCGGCGGCGCGCACACAGGCCTGGGCAAAAAACCTCCTGGCTGGGTTGGCACCCCGATGGCCCCCCGACCCACCCAGGGCCTGGGTGCAGGCCAACGCTCGTCGGGCTCAGACCACTGCGGTGTTGGCCTCGGATTATGTTTGTGTACCTCAGTCTGTCCGATCCCTGGAGTACGGAACCAAGATGGATGCACCTCTCCTGACTGGTGGGAAGCCAAGTTCTGAAGTGGCCTCCGTGCAGGAAAGGCGCCGCACAACTGCAGCTGCTTGCTGCCCGGCTGGTCAGCGAAGGTCAGTGGTCGTGGGCGCAGGGCCTAACTGGTCCCTGTGACACCTTGGTTCCACTGCTGATGGCCCTTCAGCTGGAGCAACCACTGCTGCCGCTGCCGCCGCCGCCGCCGCCCCAGATGTATTTCTTTATCCTAACTAGTTCCTCATAACAATACAGAAGAACCATGATTTATTTTCAAAGCTTCACCTCAATATCTTGGCAATCTACTGATTTTTATTAAACTTCTTAAACTAATCTGGATACTTCCCAGCAAAGAAATCCAATGCTTGCAATTTTGGATTCTGTTGGTCAGCAGAACTTTATGAACACATTCTTCCTTCCTCTTGTGGAAGATCTTCCCTCTGGAACCCTTCCTCATTGTTTTCAGTGAAAGAACCTTCCCTCCTGCTGCTTCTCCCTTCCCCCTCTCTGTCCCTCTCACTCCCTCTCCGTCCCTTCCTCCCTCTCTCCCTCCCTCCCCCCTCTCTCTTTCTCATCCTCCCTCCCTCTCTGTCTTTCTTTCTGTCTTTTTCTCTCTCTCTTTCTCTCTCTCTTTCTGTCTCTCTCTCTCCCTCCCTCTCTGTTTCTCTCTCTCTGACTTTCTCTCTCTCTGTTTCTCTCTCTCTGTTTCTCTCTCTCTGTTCTCTCTCTCTCTCTCTCTCTCTCTCTCTCTCTCTCTCTCTCTCTCTCTCTTGTTCTCTCAATTGCTCTCTTGCTCTTGGTCCCCTGCTCACTTGCTCTCTGACTTTCCAACACTCTCATTTTCTCACTCTCTTGCTCTCTCTTGGTATGTCTCTCTCATTTCCCAGGCTGACAAAAGTCCTACCCTTTTCTGCCTTCCTCCCAGTCATTGAGTCATCAGCATTTATTAAGAAGAGAAAGAATAACAAATAAGAATTGTTTATACAAATGTGAGTCAGAGGATTCTTGGCATAAACACTCCAATGTAGTGTCCAGATTGAAACAAGATCTGAGGGCAGATAAATCAACAGTTGAATAAAACAAGAATAACTTTTACACAATTCCCCAAAACATTATGGCTACAGTATAGAAAGAGAACATCAATATACTCCATGGTTTAAAACATCATGTTATATACAGCATAACAGCATCATTCAGAATTGACAGATTGCCCTAGAACTTTACTTTGTTTCTTTTATTTCCTCTCAGCTCCCACTTAATCCCTAGTAACCTTTAATATTCCCATAGTTACTGAAAGTATACCCACTCTGCACAGTGGTTGCACTGGATTCACCTGGAATCCAACCTAAAGAGTTCAAGTTTTTCACTTAGCAATATATACTTAAGAATTCTCCAAATTTTTTCAAGTCTCAGTACACAACTTCTTCCAATTCTCTTATATGTAATGTACTTCAGTTTGTTTATACATCCACTTTTTAAAATTATTATTATTTTACTTATTAAATTTATATCCTGCTCACTGCTCCCACCCTTTCTACCAACCCCACAATTCTTCCTCCATCCCTCCTGCCCCTTCTCTTCTCATTGGGTGAGGGTCCCATTGGGTATATCCCTACTCTCGCACTTCAAGTCAATGTGAGGCTAGAGAGTTTCTCTCCCACTGAGGTCAGACAGTCCAGCTTGAAGAATATATACTATATACAGTCAACAGCTTTTGGGATAGGCCCTGCTCCAGTTGTTTTGAATTCCATGAATAAAAAAGCTATTCAACTGCTACATATACTCAGGAAAGTCTAGGTCCCTCTTGTGTGTGTTCTTTGATTGGTGGTTTATTCTGTGAGCTGCAAGGGTCCAGGTTAGTTAAGTTTGTTTTTCTCCTATGGAATTCCTATCACCTTAGGGGTTGTAATTGTTTCTCCTATTTTTCCATAGATGTTCCCAAGCTCCATCCACTGTTTGGCTGTTGTAATCTGCATCTGTCTGATTCAGTTGCTGAGGGAAGTCTTTCAGAAGATATTCATGCTAGACTCTTGTCTGAAGCATAATAGAGTATTATTAATTGTGTTATAGATTGGTGCTTGTCCATGGAATGTCTCCTATTGGTCTGGTTATTGATTGGCCATTCCCAAAATTTTCTCCATCCACAATCCCTGCACTTCTTGTAGACAGGATAGCATTTGGGTCAAACACTTATGTGGGTGTCCTCTAACCTTCCAAAAAATAACCTGGGGGTTTTTTAAAGTGTTTGGAAAGATGAGTAAAGATGCTATGCTCACCTGCAAGTTGTCTGTTTTACAATTGTTTTAAAGTGAGTCAATAGTAAGTATTTAGGAGCAGATTGGATAGGAGAGATGATTTGTTTTAGACTTTTGTCGTTGTTTTGTTGTTATTGTTGATGTTGTTGTTTTGGTTTTAGCTTAATTTTTATTTTTGAAAGAGAGAAAAAAGTTGGGTAGATAGGAAAGTCTGGAGGATCTTGGCCAAACTACAGGATTGGAAATATTAATAAAATGTGTTGCTTGAAGAAATTTTTTTCAATTATAAAGAAAAGAGCTACCACATTTTCTTCCTAAATGTCTCTCATTTTAAATTATGATAAATTTCCCATTCTTTCAGATATTTTTCAATATCAGGAAATTTGGGGGGGGCATAGAATGATCTTTTCAAGTTTAGTCCCCCCAATACATGTAATATATTGAATGGTTTCATTTTGTAATTTCTTCTCTCTCCCTCTCCCTCTCTCTCTCCTTTCCTCTCTTGCAAATTCATCTATCTCAAGGCCACTTCTTTCTCTTCCCCCTTGTGGTCTCAAACTCTGGAAAGCTAAATCCCACCTTTGTTTATACTTCCCAACAATTAGCTCCTGGCATCTTTACTCACAAATTAGAATTTACTTGGGGGCAGGGACTCAAAGGCTTCAGATCTTGAAGTCCAGCAATTAGCATTACAACGAACAGTAAAAGACAAAACCTCTATTTAGGAAATATTAAAACTATAAAGGCTATAGATACTTTTGTCTCTCATTTGGGAATATAAATGATCTAAGGATAGAAGTAAACCCATGTTGAGATAATTTTTAGGATTTTTTTTTTACAACCATCTTATTTCCAGCCAAGATGACCAAGCATAAATTTTCATTTGTGTTCTTGATAACTCAATATAGTAATGACTGATTTCAATTTATAAACAGGGCAAATTTTATCTCAAATTAGCTGAAATATTATTCCTAATTTACTTAAATGATTATGCAACAAAGGAAGTAAATTTAACACATTACAACGGAAATTTTATGAAGCTGAAATATATCCATATTGTAAATGAACATATAAAAGCACAAAAAATATGCTGCATACAGAAGTCAAAACACTTAAATAAAAATAGAAGTTTCAAATGCATCATTATTCTAGATAAGCTATTGTTTAGAGAGGGCCCAAAGGTCTTCCAGATATTATAGGACATTACTATTCTCTTGGTTCCCTTTGAGATGTAGAGTAGACACCCATTCTTAAATACATGATATACTTTGTTACGTGGCACAGAAATCAATATGGAAATGAGCTGGAGGCTCCCCCTTGTTTACTATCATTTTTAGTACCAGAAAATGAAACATGGGATTTGGAAAGGAAAACTTGTCAAGTATCATTTGTCTATAGATTATATGTGCTATAATACTGACCATATAGAAATAGACAATTATTCCATAACTACCTAAAGGATAATTTTACTTGGATGGCATATTATAGCAATATAAAGCAGATTCTTAATTACTAATGAAAATGTGTACATATTAATTTTCTTTTTTTAAATGTGCTTAAGTTTTGTTATTTTATTTTATTAGTTTTCTTTATTTACTTTTTCTTGTTTTAATTAGATATATCTTTATTTACATTTCAAATAATTTTGCCTTTCCTGGTCCCCACCCCCATGTCCCATAAGCCATCTCCCCTCCCCCTCTTCCCAATCAACCCCCTCCTGCTCCCCTGTACTGGTATCCCCTACACTGTCAAATATAGCCTTTCCAGGACCAGGGGCCTCTCCTTGCTTTGATGTTCTACAAGTCATCCTCTGCTGCCTGTGCATATGGAGGATGGGTAACTCCATGTATACTCTTTGTTTAATGGTTTTATCCCTGGTAACTCTGGGAGTACTGAGTGGCTCATAATGTTGTTCCTCCTATGGTGCTGCCAAACCCTTCAACACCTTTGGTCCTTTCTCTAGCTCCCCCATTGTGGACCCTGTGCTCAGTTCAATGGCTGGCTGAGAGTGTCCCCTCTGTATTTGTTATGCACTACCAGAGCCTTCAGGTGACAGCTATATACTGCTCCAATCAGCAAGTACTTGTGGACATTGATAATAGTGTTTGGGTTTTGTAAGTGTATTTGGGATGGGTCACTAGGTAGGATAGTCTCTGGATGATTTTTTCCTCTACCTCTGTTCCACACTTTGTCTCTGTATCTCCTTCTGTGGGTATTTTCTTCCCCTTTCTAAGAAGGACCAGTGTATCCATACTTTGTTCTTCTTTCTTCTTGGGTATCATTTGATATGTGAATACGTCTTGGGTATTCCAAGCTTCTGGGCTAATATACACTTAACAGTGATTGTATACCATGTGTGTTCTTTTGTGATTGGGTTACTTATAATACTGTATCATGCTTGATGTCACACATCTGAATGAAACTTATATTTTTATTCATTTATTTACTCTTTCAAATATTCTGTAGCCCAGATAGCCAGCAAATTCATTATCCTTGTAATCCTCTCTGTGTTGTACTGTGATTACAAACCTACTTTACAATTTAAAGATTAATAGGAATGCTTTTGTTCACATTTTATTTCAGTTGTTGCTTCTTTGCTTTTGCTTGTTTGTTTCTTTGTTTCTGTTATATTTCTTTTCTTCTGAGATAAGGTATCTCTATATCATCCACCATAGCCTGTAATCCACCGACCCTAAAATTTCAAACCTTCTGTCATAGTTTCTTTTATTCTTATATCTTATGCATGTGCCACCACAGTTCTCTCTCTCTCTCTCTCTCTCTCTCTCTCTCTCTCTCTCTCTCTCTCTCTCTCTCTCTCTGTCTCTCTGTCTCTCTCTCTCGCTGTTTCAGGTCTATGTGTATCTGTGTGTTTGTGTGTGTGTGTGTGTGTCTATTTGTCTGTGTGTATGTGTGTGTGTTTGTGTGTGCGTGTGTTTACATGAACCTGGAAAAGCATATCCTAAAAATGAGTTGGAAAAAACTATCATGCAATAACCAACATTATTAATACATTAGGCATTTTATACCCTGATGATTAAGAAGAATTTGATTAAAAAGTTGTTCAATCACAAGGACAATTGATGGCAAAACCTTGTTTTATGATATAGGAGAATGTATACAATAGCTGTGGTAACTCCTGTAACTGCTACACCTTAGAGAAAAATGCAAGCAGAGTCCAAAAACAGTTCCATGTTTTTAAAGAAAATAAGGTCTAAAGATAATTGGTTTTTCTCTTGGAGTTATCTTAACCCTTTAGAATTCCCCTTGCAAAACTTCATTTGTGGATGGTCTTCTGTAGTGTGTGTGTGTGTGTGTATGTGTGTATTTTTATGATTGTTTATCTATAGATGAGTGAACATAAAATATAGAAAGTGACACAATCTCTATTAGAAAGAGCTAAATTTAAACAAGAGCTTTGTAACAAAGTGTATTTACTTTAGCCAGAATTTAAAGACATCATTCAAGAGACAGGGACATTTAAAAACGTAAATGATTTTCTTTAATGCATTATTTTTCAGAACTGAGAAGTTTACTTATAACATTTGCCCATACTTAAATGACATTAGAAGAAAGAAAAATGCAGTTTAAATAATGGCTGTTGAAATGAAAAAAATAAATCTATAAGCATACATTACTTTCATGTGGTCTCGTTAACACTGGGAAACTATTCTTCAGTTCTACATATATCATGATGAGGGATTAACAGTTTTGTTTTGAGTTATCTTTCCAAAAATATGTACCAAACAGTCTTGAGAATGTGAAACATTCCTCCCAGAAAAAGAATGTATTTGCTTGTTAAATTAAAAAAAAAAGAAGAACATTACTGAGAGTTCCAAAGTTGGGGCACATTTAGTAGCAGCTTCTTTCTTTGAGAAAATTTCAAAATTCTACATCTTGCATTTAGGGCTTTGGTGCATTTTAGGTTGAGTGTTGTCAGCAAGGCACAGAAAGCAAGTACTTTTTTTTCTTTCTCCCTGTGGGATATAGTTTTCTTAGCACCTCTTATAATAAAGACAACATTTTGGCCAATCTTGTTCTTAAAATTTTTGTTCAAATTCACGTAATTTGAGATCTTTGTGTTTAGTTAAAGGATTCTATAGTATTTCACTGTTCTTTTTGGTCTTTGCCAAGAAACTGCTGTAAATTAAAAAAAAAATCAAATGCTAACTCTCTATTACTTATCAGTTACATTAAGTTGATTTAAAGTTTTTAACAGACATTTTCACTAAACAGATATTTCCAAACAAAATCTCTTGGCATTCAAGTAGCTTCCTATAAAATTACAGCTTAAAAATATACTTTACCATAAACAGTACATAGTCAATATTTTGTAGATATAGCCTCCAAAGTGAAGCATTCCTTCTTGAAAGAGGATCATAATTCTCTGGAAGCTTACAAAACTCACCATATTGGCAAGGCAGTGCCCAAGAACACATTAGCACTAAACAGTTTCTGCAAGAAAGCAGAATTCACTTTAGACAGAAAACCTCAATGCAGCAGATTTAATGAGTTGCCACCTTTCTCTGGCTTCTTCAGTTAGGCACCTGCCTTTGGATCCTGTACTCCTGCAGTAACTTCCTGTCTAGACCTACATAGATAATCCCCAGATACCCATTGTTTCACAGAGCTCCCAGGGACTAAGTCATCAATCAAGGAGTACACTTGGCTCCAGCTGCATATATAACAGAGGATTGCCTTGTCAGGCATCAATGGGAGGAGAGGTTCTTGTTCCTATGAAGGCTTGATGGATGCCAAGAATAGGGGAATTTAGGGCATGGAGGTGAGTGTCAGGTGGGTGAAGGAACACACTTATAGAAGCAGGAGGAGGAACGATGGTATAGGGGCTTTCCTGGATGGAGGGAAACCAGGAAAGAAGATAACATTTGAAATGCAAATAAAGAAAATATCGAATAAAAAATTAGAAAATGAAATTCCTTCTATTTCTTCTGAAGTGTGTTTCTTTCCTGTGCATCTCTTTAAGTCTTTTAAAGTATAGATGGTAAAGAAAAAACTCACAATCACATAATGCTTATCTTAAAATTAATTTGTAAGATCTATTGACTTCTCATTGTGGCTTTTTGTGTAATTTGAAGACTCATGTTTTAAAAGTACATTGTTATTAGAAAAATGGTCAGTCCTTCCAATTCAGTGATTATCATTTAAAAGTTGCTTTCCCTGTGTCATTAAAAGTTTCATTTGAAGAAAATATTATTCAATAATATTCTTTTTTTAAGTGGGCAATCACATTTTATTTTTTTGAACAATGAATTTTTTATTGGCTATTTTATCTATTTTCATTGAAAATGTTATCCCTTTCCTGATTTCCCACCCAGAAATCACCTATCCCATCCTCTTCCTCCAGCTTCTATGAGGGTGTGCCCGAAAAGGAAATAGAGCCTTCACCAGAAAATGGACCTCTTCTCAAATTGATGCCTAACAAGGCAATCCTCTGCTACATATATGGCTACAGTCATGGATCCCTACATGTACAATCCTTACTTGGTGATTTAGTACCTGGGAGCTCTGGGGTATCTGGTTGGATGATATTGATATTCTTCCTATGGTTTCGCAAACCCCTTCAGCTTCTTCAGTCATTTCTCTAACTCTTCCATTGGAGACCCCTTGATGAGTTCAATGATTGGCTCTGAGCAACCACCTCTGTATATGTCAGGCTCTGGCAGAGACTCTCAAGAGACCTCTATATCAGGTTCCTATCAGCATGCACATCTTGACATAGACAGTAATGTCTGTGTTTGGCGACTGATTGTGGGATGGATCCCCAGATGGGGCAGACAGGCAGGAAGATCAATGAAATCGAATTGAACAACCAGAAATAAACCCACACACCTATGGTCACTGGATCTTTAACAAAGAAGGTAAAAACAACGAGTTGAAAATAGACAGAATTTTCAACATATGGTGCTGGTTCAATTGGTGGACAGCATGTATAAGAATCCATATTGATCCATTCTTATCTTCTCGTACAGAGTTCAAGTCCAAGTGGATCAAGGACCTCCACATGATACCAGATACACTGAAACTAACAGAAGAGAAAGTGGGGAAGAGCCCAGGACACATGGGACTAGGAGAAAAGTTCCTGAACATAACACCAATGGCTTATGCTCTATGAATGGACAAATGGAACCTTATAAAATTGCAAAGATTCCATAAGGCATAGGACACTGTCAATATGATAAAATGGCAACTAACATATTGGAAAAAGATCGTTACTATTTCAACATCCATTAAAGAGCTAATATCCAATATATTCAGAGAACTCAAGAAATTAGAATCCAAACCATTAAATAACCCTATTAAAAATAGGTACAGAATGATTATTAGGGAAATGCAAATCAAAACAACCCTGAGATTTCACCTCACACCAGTCAAAATGGCTAAGTTTAAAAACTCAGGAGACAGCACGTGTTGGCAAGGATGTGGGGAAAGAGGAACACTCCTCCACTGCTGGTGAGATTGCAAGCTCATACAACCCCTCTGGAAATCAGTCTGGCAATTCCTCAGAAAACTGGGCATGACACTTCTGGAGGATGCTGTTATACCACTCAAGGGCATATACACAGAGGATCCCCCAGCACGCAATAAGGACACATGCTCCACTATGTTCATAGTAGCCTTATTTATAATAGCCAGAAGCTGGAAAGAACCCAGATGTCCCTCAATGAAGGAATGGATACAGAAAATGTTGTATATTTACACAGTGGGATTCTACTCAGCAATTAAAAACAATGAATTCATGAAATTTTTAGGCAAATGATTGGAACTGGAAAATATCATCCTAAGTGAGGTAATCCAATCACAAAAGAATATACATGGAATGCAGACACTGATAAGTGGATATTAATTAGTCCAGAAGATTTGAATCCCCAAGACACAATTAACATATCAAATGATTCCCAAGAAGAAGGAAGGAGAGGGCACTGATCCTGGAAAGGCTTGATCCAACATTGTAGGGGAATATCAGGACAGAGAAATGGGAAGGGGTTATTGGGGAATGGGCAGAAGGAAGAAAGCTTATGGAACTTATGGGGAGGGGGAAATTGGGAAATGGGAAAGCATTTTGAATATAAACAAAGAATATAGAAAATAAAAATAATAAAAAGATAAAAATAATATTAAAAATTGGGTACAGAGCTTAACAAATATTTCTCATCTGTGGAAACTCAAAAGGTAGAGAAGCACCTAAAGAAATGTTCAACATCCTTAGTCATCAGGGCCATGCAAATCAAAACATCACTGAGATTCCAACAAACACCAATCAGAACGGCTAAGATAAAAACCCTGGTGACAACAGATGCTGACAGGGATGTGGAGAAAGAAAAACGCTCCTCCGTTGTTAGTGGGATTGCAAGCTGGTAATACCACTTGGGAGATCAGTCTGTCAGTTCCTCATAAAATTGAATATAGTATTACCTGAGGACCTATCTATAGCACTCCTGGACATAAATCCAAAGGATGCTTTAACATATAACAGGGATACATGCTTCACTATGTTCATAGTTTCCAGACTTATTTATAGTAGCCAGAAGGTAGAAAAAACCCAGATGTCTTTCCACAGAAGAATGGATACAGAAACTGAGGTACAATTACACAATTCAATTACACTACTCAGCTATTAAACACAATGAATTCATGAAATTTGTATGTGAATGGATGCAAACAGAAAATATCATACTGAATGAGGTAGAACAATCACAAAATAACACAAATGTACTCACTGATAAGTGGATATTAACCCAAAAGCTCAGAATACCCAAAATACAATTCGAGGACCACATGAAGCTCAAGAAGAAGGAAGACCAAAGTATGGGTGCTTCAGTCCTTCTTAGGAGGAATACACAATACTCACAGGAAGAAATATGTAGACAAAGAGTTGAGCTGAGACTGAAGGAAAGGCCATACAGATAATAATATTCTTGGCTCATATTGATTACAACTAGATAAGTCACTAAAGATTATTTTCATAGAGCAGATGTGCTATGGGTTCTATTTCCAATGTTCTTGAGAAGGCATCAAAACCATCCTAAATAACACATAGATGGAAAGTCTCTGTTTATAGTGTTGCCAAGTTATAGTGATGCTCCTGAGCTAAGTACATTTATTTGGAAAGTCCTTACTTTATATCTTACAGAGACACATTATACAGTAGGAATAGATTAGTGTGATCATTATGCTTCCCAGTTCTCTAGCTTCTCATGGATAGTGCCAAGTGGTTCATTATAGATTAAGTTTCCTGGAATATTACAGCTGTCACTGTGAATTTCACATGACATTCAAGATATCTGCATCTGGATTCATTATGAAAACGGTGTTATAATTCACTGTGTTGGGCATATTACAAACCTGGACAATAAAAAATGACCATTGAAGATCTCATAGAACACATTGCTTCTGGACGTCTACAGTCATTCAGCAATGTTATCGAACAGTCTAGGAGTACAAAAAGTGAGTTACTGTAAGGACTGTGAACACTGTCAAATCTAATGACAAGTGGTAACCAAATAAAGTAAATCAGCAGTAGAGATAATCTATATGACTCACAACTTAAAAAGAAGACAGATAATAACTGTACCCTTCAATGACCTGCTTTTATTATTTATTATTTATTTTATTATTTATTTTATTATTTATGTAATCTTTATTTGGACTTGTTCCCACTATTAATGCTTTTGAAATGTGATATAATGAAAACACAAGAAGATGTTAATTACTTATTGATATTCTCAAATTGATGAAACAATAAAGGATTAAGGCTTTCCAATGGTAAGGATCAAAGAAAATCTACTAAAAATGAAACAAGTTACAAATTCTCCCAATGTTATTCCCCTGCGTCCCACACACACACTACAGAGAAGAATCCAGAAAAATATATTAATCGGAATTCAATATATCTTAGTATTATAGCTAAAGCTAAACATGTTACCAAAGTGTGTTTATAACTTTCTTTGGGTTAAGGCGTTTATCAGAGCAATTTTAACATC